>NC_060196.1:43874138-44072288 GCF_021184085.1 Oncorhynchus gorbuscha | reverse complement strand
AAACATAGAGACCCAGAAAACCTGTGACTATGCCTCCACGATGGTGAATCACTAAAACAAAACAGAAATACACTACAGAAAAAGAAGGAACAGCATGTCAGAAATCATCTCATTGTAATTTAAGAATCCATAGACTCTAACCACTTCTGGGAAAACTGGAGCACACTAAACAAACAACAACACGAAGAGTTAACTATCCAAAATGTAGATTTGTGGATAAACCACTTCTCCAATCTTTTGGCTCTATAACAAAGCACAAACAGCAAAAACATGTACATGATCAAATACAAATCTTAGAATCAGCTATTAAAGACCAGAACCCACTGGATTCTCCAATTACATTGAATGAATTACAGGACAAAATACAAACCCTCCAACCCAAAAAGGCCTGTGTTATTGATGGTATCCTACATAAACTGATAAAATATACAGACCACAAATTCCAACTGGCTATACTTAAACTCTTTAACATCATCCTCAGCTCTAGCATCTTCCCCAACATTTGGAACCAAGGACTGAGCACCCCAATCCATAAAAGTGGAGACAAGTTTGACCAATAACTACCGTAGGATATGCGTCATCAGCAACCTTGGGAAAATCCTCTGCATTATCATTAACAGCAGACTCGTACATTTCCTCAGTGAAAGCAATGTATAGAGCAAATGTCAAATTGGCTTTTTACCAAATTACCGTATGGCAGACCATGTATTCACCCTGTACACCTTAATTGACAAACAAACCAAAACAAAGGCAAAGTCTTCTCATGCTTTGTTGACGTCAAAAAAGCTTTTGACTCAATTTGGCATGAGGGTCTGCTGTTCAAATTGATGTAAAGTTGTGTTGGGGGAAAACATAACATTATAAACTGCATGTACACAAACAACAAGTGTGCGATTAAAATGGGCAAAAAACATTTCTTTTTTTAAAACACATAGAATTCTTTCCACAAGGCCATGGGGTGAGACAGGGATGCAGCTTAAGCCCCACCCTCTTCAACATACATATCAATGAATTGGCGAGGGCACTAGAACAATCTGCAGCATCTGGCCTCACCCTACTAGAATCTGAAATCAAATGTCTACTGTTTGCTGATGATCTGGTGCGTCTGTCCCCAACCAAGGAAGGCCTACAGCAGCACCTAGATCTTCAGCACAGATTCTGTCAGACCTGGGCCCTGACGGTAAATCTCAGGTAGACAAAAATAATGGTGTTCCAAAATTGGTCAATTTGACAGGACCACAAATAAACATTCCATCTAGACACTGTTGTCCTAGAGCAGTGGTTCCCAAACTTTTTATAGTCCCGTACCTCCCAAACATTCAACCGCTTTAGCACCAGGGTCAGCGCACTCTCAAATGTTGTTTTTGCCATCATTGTAAGCCTGCCACACACACACACCATACATTTATTAAACATAAGAATGAGTGTGAGTTTTTGTCACAACCTGACTCATGGGAAGTGACAAAGAGCTCTTATAGGACCAGGGCACAAATAATAATATAATAACAATAATCAATTGTTTTGCTCTTTATTTAACCATGGTGAATAACTCACCTCAGGTTAATGAGAAGGGTGTGCTTGAAAGGATGCACATAACTCTGCAATGTTTTCTTGTATTGGAGAGAATCTCAGTCTTAAATCATTTTCCACACACAGTCTCAGTTTCTGAATTGAGTTTTCATGCTGGTGAGGGCCTAGTGGTTCCTTCTTTAAAAGTTGTGAGCTTAAGCCACATGACTTAGAGATACCCAGCGTCACGGCTTCATTGCTCCAGACCACCGCAGGGGGGAGTTAGAGCACTCATTATGCATTTGGATCTCAAGGTTTTTATATGACCAATCATATCGAGTGGTTCCAATGACGAATTTGGCTTTATGCCACCCGTCGCTGGTGACTTTCTTCAGCAAAGATGTCTGACAAAAACATTACGGTGGAAGCAAATATAAGTAATTATAACGTTAGAACGAGTCAAGCAAAAAAAAATGGACAATTGAAAGGAATATGTTAGTTAATGTAGAGACCAACGATTGTTCATATTATTTTGTCATAAAGTTAGGTTACGAAAAATCGCTATTTAGCAAGTTTATTTTCAGTCATATCCAATACCAGGTGTACTAAACTCCAGTCTGTGAATGATGCTGTGTCTGCATGTATGTTGGTAGAGCATGGCGCTTGTAACGCCAGGGTAGTGGGTTTGATCCCCGGGACCACCCATACGTAGAATGTATGCACACATGACTGTAAGTCGCTTTGGATAAAAGCGTCTGCTAAATGGCATATATTATATTATTATATTATTACAATTATACACTTCAACAGTGTTTACCACTCCATCAATGATTACACATTGTAACTATGCAATAGACTAGAAATGTGATATAATTAAGTAAAGGCTGATTTGTAATTCATATATACAGAATAAAAACAGTCCACTACACTTCCCATGCATATCTAACTCCCCTCATCTGCATTAATCAGAGGAGGTTCTCCCAGCCATGTAGACGATTGAAGATTAGGACAAAAAAGTTTGTTTGTCATCAGAGTGGTTTAGAGCATTATACTATTTGCCTGTGAATAACCAGACCTTCATACAAACTTGCTGAATTCTAAACGCACAACCGAAGGCGCTGCCATATCTTACCAGCACGCCCAAAAGCGAGAGACCCAGGGTGGAGAATGACGTGTGGAAGAGGGCGAGGAACGAGATGGGAGTAACAATCCAGGCTATTTTCTCTGAGACAGGCATTATAAGGAAATGAAACAAGCAGGGAGCAGGTTTCAAACCCTCAACATTCTAGCCCGAAGTCCAACACGCTATCGACTGCCCAAATGTATTAATTGGGGTTGGGGCCGATTGTGGCTGAAAACACTTTATCAATGGATTCTTTAACACGTGGAAAGGGGATAAATTATTATTATTCGTTTTTCACTAGCGTAGCAGGCTGTGGATTCTGCTAACAGCGTTTAAAGGATGGGCTATTAGCTGAACAATAGACTATTCAACCTTTACTAAAGAATTGTCTAATAGCCCCCCCCCAAACTTGAGCTAGGTGAGAAAACCACACGCCTCTCCAAATTGCAACAAATCATTTGTATCTACCGTTCCACACCTACCTACACACGTATCTACCAACAGCACACGGTACCAACACACGATCTAAAACCATCACTACACACGTATCTCCAACACAATCTATTGCAACAAATCATTTGTATCTACCAACACACGTATCTACCAACACACCTACCAACACACGTATCTACCAACACACGTATCTACCAACACACGTATCTACCAACACACGTATCTACCAACACACGTATCTACCAACACACGTATCTACCAACACACGTATCTACCAACACACGCATCTACCAACACACGTATCTACCTACACACCAACACCAACACACGTATCTACACACGTATCTACCAACACACGTATCTACAACACACGTATCTACAACACACGTATCTACCAACACACGTATCTACCACACACGTATCTACCAACACACGTATCTCTACACACGTATCTACCAACACCTATCACCAACACACGTATCTACCACACACATCTACCAACACACGTATCTACCAACACACGTATCTACCAACACACGTATCTACCAACACACGTATCTACCAACACACGTATCTACCAACACACGTATCTACCAACACACGTATCTACCAACACACGTATCTACCAACACACGTATCTACCTACACACGTATCTACCAACACACGGTTAATGTTCTGGGGAGAAAAAAACATGTATTTATATAAACTGTATGTTTACAGTTGAAGTCAGAAGTTTACATACACCTGAGCCAAATACATTTAAACTCAGTTCTTCACCATTCCTGACATTTAATCCTAATAAAAATTCCCTGTCTTAGATCAGTTAGGCTCACCACTCTATTTTAAGAATGCGAAATGTCAGAATAATAGTAGAGAGAATGATTTATTTCAACTTTTATTTCTTTCATCACATTCCCAGTGGGTCAGAAGTTTACATACACTCAATTAGTATTTGGTAGAATTGCCTTTAAATTGTTTAACTTGGGTCAAACATTTTGGGTAGCCTTCCACAAGCCTCCCACAATAAATTGGGTGAATTTTGGCCCATTCCTCCTGACAGAGCTGGTGTAACTGAGACTGGTTTGTAGGCCTCCTTGCTCGCACGCGCTTCGCTTCTTCAGTTCTGTCCACAGATTTTCTATAGGATGAGGTCAGGGCTTTGTGATGGCCACTCCAATACCTTGACTTTGTTGTCCTTAAGCCATTTTGCCACAACTTTGGAAGTATGCTTGGGGTCATTGTCCATTTGGAAGACCATTTGCGAGCTTTAACTTTAACTTCCTGACAGATGTCTTGAGATATATCCACATAATTTTTCTTTCCTCATGATGCCATCTATTTTGTGAAGTGCACCAGTCCCTCCTGCAGCAAAGCACCCCCACAACATGATGCTGCCACCCCTGTGCTTCACGGTTGGGATGGTGTTCTTCGGCTTGCTAGCCTCCCCCTTTTTCCTCCAAACATAACGATGGTCATTATGGCCAAAGAGTTCTATTTTTGTTTCATCAGACCAGAGGACATTTCTCCAAAAAGTATGATATTTGTGCCTATGTGCAGTTATGCGTAGTCTGGCTTTTTTAATGGTGGTTTTGGAGCAGTGGCTTCTTCCTTGCTTAGTGGCCTTTCAGGTTATGTCGATGTCAGACTTGTTTTACTGTGAATATAGATACTTTTGTACCTATTTCCTCCAGTATCTTCACATGGTTGATTTGCAATTTTTGCACCAAAGTACGTTCATCTCTAGGAGACAGAACACGTCTCCTTCCTGAGTGGTATGATGGCTGTGTGGTCCCATGATGTTTATACATCACAGTCAAAACAAAACTACATGACGTATTTGGAAACACAAGCACAAGCACAAAGAAAAATGCAGTGCAATCTGGCCCTAAATTGACAGTACAATATGGTTTACTATTTGACTATAGTTACTGATCAAAACCTTAGAAAAACACAGGCTCAGTGTACAAGCTCAGTGAGCACAGCCTTGGCATTGAGAAGGGGAAACAGGAAAACACAGCTCCCTGTAGAGGAATGGCTGTGCAACCACTGCACCACAGCAGACACAGAGACAGAGCTGCATTTCCTGACAAAATGTAAAACATCTAAAACAATTAGAGTGTCATTTTCAAAGACCTCTCTGATGAGAATAGGCTACTCTTCCTGTTGGGGGAGGATGCAGAGAGCTGTGGGTTGGCAGCGCACTACATTGCTGCCTGCCATAAGAAGAGGGACAGTGTCTGACAGACCAACCAACATGCACATGCCCTCTATGCCATTGTTATTGTCCATTGTATGGTTATTTGTACCCTTGATTATTTTGTTTATTTAGATTTATTTCACCTTTATTTAACCAGGTAGGCAAGTTGAGAACAAATTCTCATTTACAATTGCGACCTGGCCAAGATAAAGCATAGCAGTTCCACACATATAACAACGCAGAGTTACACATGGAGTAAAACAAACATGCAGTCAATAATACAGTAGAAAAATGAGTCTATATACAATGTGAGCAAATGAGGTGAGATAAGGGAGGTAAAGGCAATAAATAGGCCATGGTGGCGAAGTAAATACATTATAGCAATTAAAACACTGGAATGGTAGATTTGACAGTAGATGAGTGTGCAAAGTAGAAATACTGGTGTGCAAAGGAGCAAAATAAATAAATACAGTAGGGGAAGAGGTAGTTGTTTGGGCTATTTATAGATGGGCTATGTACAGGTGCAGTGATCTGTTTGCTGCTCTGGCAGCTGGTGCTTAAAGCTAGTGAGGGAGATAAGTGTTTCCACTTACAAGTGAGATATACCTGCTGGAACGCATGCGACGGGTGGCTGCAGCTATGTTGACCAGCGAGCAGAGATAAGGCGGGACTTTACCTATTGTTGTTAATGATTGATTATTATTATTCTAATAATATTATTTTAATTATATGAACATTGTAAATGTATCACTTCATCTCAAAAGTATGGTTTGGCAATGTATACAGTTGAAGTCGGAAGTTTACATACACCTGAGCCAAATACATTTAAACTCAGTTTTTCACAATTCCTGACATTTAATCCTAGTAAAAATTCCCTGTCTTAGGTCAGTTAGGATCACCACTTTGTTTTAAGAACGTGAAATGTCAGAATAATAGTAAAGAGAATGAATTATTTCAGCTTTTATTTCTTTCATCCCATTCGCAGTGTCAGAAGTTTACATACACTCAATTAGTATTTGGTAGCATTGTCTTTAAATTATTTAACTTGGGTAGCTTTTCACAAGCTTCTCACAATAAGTCGAGTGAATTTTGGCCCATTCCTCCTGACAGAGCTGGTGTAACTGAGTCAGGTTTGTAGGCCTCCTTGCTCGCACACGTTTTTTCAGTTCTGCCCACAAAATTTGGCTTTGTGATGGCCACTCCAATACTCCACAACAGAACGCGTCTCCTTCCTGAGCAGTATGACGGCTGCCTGATCCCATGGTGTTTATACTTGCATACTATTGTTTGTACAGATGAACATGGTACCTTCAAGCATTTCGAAATTGCTCCCAAGGATGAACCAGACTTGTGGAGGTCTACAATTTATTTTCTGTGGTCTTGGCTGATTTCTTTTGATTTTCCCCTGATGTCAAGCAAAGAGGCACTGAGTTTGAAGGTAGGCCTTGAAATACATCCACTGGTACACCTCCAATTGACTCAAATGATGTCAATTAGCCTATCAAAAGCTTCTAAAGCCATGACATCATTATCTGGCATTTTCCAAGCTGTTAAAAGGCACAGTCAACCTAATTAGTGTATGTAAACTTCTGACCCACTGGAGTTGTGATATCAGTGAATTATAAGTTAAATAATCTGTCTGTAAACAATTTTTGGAAAAATGACTTGTGTCATGCACAAAGTAGATGTCCTAACCGACTTGCCAAAACTATAGTTTGTTAACAACAACAACCTAAGTGTACGTAAACTTCCGACTTCAACTGTACATTGTTACATCATGCTAATAAAGTGAATTGAATTAAATTGAGGGAGAGAGAGAGGGAGCGTGAGAGAGGGGGCACAGGGGGGAGCGAGAGAGAAAGAGAGTGGGAGTGTGAGAGAGAGATGGGGAGTGAGAGAGAGATGGGGAGCATGAGAGAGGGGGCACAGGGGGGAGCGAGAGAGAAAGAGAGTGGGAGTGTGAGAGAGAGATGGGGAGTGAGAGAGAGATGGGGAGCGTGAGAGAGGGGGCACAGGGGGAGCGAGAGAGAAAGAGAGTGGGAGTGTGAGAGAGAGATGGGGAGTGAGAGAGAGAGAGGGGGAGCGAGAGAGAAAGAGAGAGGGGGAGAAAAAGAAAGAGTTGGGAAGGGGTGTGCGAATAAGAGAGAAATAGAGAGAGGAAGAGAGGGGAGAGAGAGGGGGAAGTGAGAAAGAGCAAGAGAGAGAGGGGGAGCGAGCGAGAGAGGGGGTAGTGAGAGAGAAAGAGAGAGAGAGAGAGGCTGGGAGCGAGAGAGAAAGAGAGAGGGGGAGCGAGAGAGAGTGAGAGAGAGAGATTGAGAGAGAGATGTGGGAGCAAGAGAGAGAGGGAGCGTGAGAGAGACGGGGAACGAGAGAAAGAGAGAGAAAGAGAGCGAAAGAGAGGGAGCGAGAGAGAGAGGGAGCGAGAGAGAGAGTGAGAAAGAAGGAGAAAGAGCAAGAGAGGGAAGGAGCAAGAGAGTGAGGGAGCGAGAGAGAGAAAGGGGGAGCGAGAAAGAGAGGAGGAGTGAGAAGAAGGAGAAAGAGTGAGAGAGAGCGAGAGAGGGGGCGAGAGAGACAGAGAGAGAGAGAGAGAGAGAGAGAGAGAGAGAGAGGAGAGAGAGAGAGAGAAAGAGAGAGAAAGAGAGAGAGATAGAGAGGGGGAGCAAGAGAGAAATAGAGAGAGATGGGGGAGCGAGAGAGAGAAAGGGGGAGCGAGAAAGAGAGGAGGAGTGAGAAGAAGGAGAAAGAGTGAGAGAGAGAGAGAGCGAGAGAGAGAGAGAGAGAGAGAGAGAGAGAGAGAGAGAGAGAGAGAGAGAGAGAGAGAGAGAGAGAGAGAGAGAGAGAGAGAGAGAGAGAGAGAGAGAGAGAGAGAGAGAGAGAGAGAGAGAGAGAGAGAGAGAGAGAGGGAGATAAAGAGAGAGAAAGAGAGAGAGATAGAGAGGGGGAGCAAGAGAGAAATAGAGAGAGATGGGGGAGCGAGAGAGAGAGGGAGCATGAGAGAGAGATGGGGAGCGAGAGAGAGGGATCGAGAAAGAGAGAGATCGAGAAAGAGAGGGAGCGAGAGAGAGATGGGGAGTGAGAAAGAAGGAGAAAGAGTGAGAGAGAGAGAGAGAGGTGGGGCGAGAGAGAGAGAGAGGGAGAATGAGAGAGAGAGAGAGAGAGAGTGAGACGGGGGAGCGAGAGAAAGAGAAGGAGAGAGAGCGCGAGAGAGAGGGGGAGCGAGAAAGAGAGAAGGAGTGAGAAGAAGGAGAAAGAGAGAGAGAGAGAGGGGCGAGAGAAAGAGGGAGAATGAGAGAGAGAGGGGGTCGAGAGGAGGGGGAGAGTGAGAAGGGAGGGGGAAAAAGAGAAAGGGGGAGAGAGAGAGAGAGAGAGAGAGAGAGAGAGAGAGAGAGAGAGAGAGAGAGAGAGAGAGAGAGAGAGAGAGAGAGAGAGAGCAAGAGAGATATAGAAAGAGTGAAAGAGAGAGGGGGAGCGAGAAAGAGAGGGGGAGTGAGAAAAATGAGAAAGAAAGAGAGAGAGAGGAGGGGCGAGAGAAAGAGAGAGGGTGAATGAGAGAGAGAGAGACAGGGGGAGCGAGAGAGCGAGATAGAGAGAGTGACGGGGGAGCGAGAGAAAGAGAGGGAGGCAGAGAGAGAGAATAGAAAGAGAGGGGGAGCGAGAAAGCCATCACCTACAGAGAAATTAACATGGAGAAGAGCCCCCTAATCCAAGCTGGTCCTGGGGCTCTGTTCACACCACAAATCGACCCAACATAGCCCCTGGAAAGCAACACGATTAGATCCAATCAAATCATGAGAAAACAAAAAGATAATTACTTGACACATACGAAAGAATTTACAAAAAATCTGAGCAAACTAGAATGCTATTTGGCCCTAAACAGAGAGTACACAGTGGCAGACTATCTGACCACTGTGACTGACCCAAAATTAAGGAAAGCTTTGACTATGTACAGACTCAGTGAACATTGCCTTGCTATTGAGAAAGGCCACCGTAGGCAGACATGGCTCTCAAGAGAAGACAGGCAATGTGCACACTGCCCACAAAATGAGGTGGAAACTGAGCTGCACTTACTAACCTCCTGCCAAATGTATGACCATACTAGAGAAAATGATTTAACTCACATTACACAGACCCACAAACAATTTGAAAACAAATCCAAATTTGATAAACTCCCATATCAATTGGGTAGAATACAACAGTGTGCCATCACAGCAGCAATATTTGTGACCTGTTGGCACAAGAAAAGGGCAACCAGTGTAGAACAAACACCATTGTCAATACAACCCATATTTATGTTTATTTATTTTCCCTTTTGTACTTTAACTATTTGCACATCATTACAACACTGTATATAGACATAATATGACATTGAAATGTCTTTATTCTTTTGGAAGAGAGATTATTATATTAATTTATAACAGTAGGCTAGTTTAGTTTAAAAAGCAGTTTAGTTTAGAAAACTAGGTTCCTTAGATTGCATCATTCCATTCATTACACTGCAACTGCACACAGGTGAGAGAGGCTCTTTCGAACAGACCGTTATGTAACAGGGTAGAACACTGGACCAGAGTCAGCAGAAGATGCTAGGCAGATAGATATGAAACTGTTCTATATATATATGTTAAGGTCAACACGGACACAATGCTTTAGCCAAGACAAACTGAAAAAAGTGGATAAACATAAAAAAGTTTAATCGTGAACCAGTGTGTGTGTGTGTGTCTTTGTGACATAGATCATCTCACTGTTATATTATTTACAGGGGTTGTGCTGATGACACCGGCTTGTGTCTGTGAAACTGCCCAGGGGTCACGCCGGGACCGGGGAGTCTCTAGAGTCTAATTTAAACTGAAAGACCAAAGGAGGAGGTGCCACTCTGTCAGGGGGAGTCTCTGTGTGTGTGTGTGTGTGTGAGAGAGAAGGGAGAGAGAGAGAGAGAGAGAGAGAGAGGAGGGGGAGAGAGAGAGAACTGGAGGGCACTTGGGTCGGGTCGCGGAAGGGTGTTGAGTGTGTCTGCGCAAGCGTTTAAGCCCCATGGACAGCAACCGCGTGCCAGTCTCGTTTGCGACCGTTCAGAGCATAATGCTCTCCTCTCATTATTGACCGGAGGAGCTCCCGTTATCAGCAACAGCAAACAGACGACTCACTTTTGGATTTGATCCAGCCTTTATTCATGCAGGTTAGTCTCGATGAAAATAGGTAGGCTAAGTAAAAAAATAACATTTACTCGACATGACAGAGATGTCCGTGGAAGGCAACCTACTCTACATTTCAAGCGGATTTACCTGATCTCCTGCCCAGAACTTTCCTCATCAGGGATATGGTCATCAAGCCGCTCTCCGAGGGCTGACTCCCTCTCCTCCTCTGTCCGCCGGCGTTGGATCCTCCAGGGTCGGGTTGCTAGTTGGCACAAGTACATTATAAATGTTTTGAAATGGGGTGAAACCAGAAGGTACCTGAACTTATCCAGGTCATCTATATTTAACCAGGACAGTCCACTTGTCAACAACCGTGACTGTTTTCTGGGGAGCAGCCTATTTTTGTTTTTCCGTTTAAAAAAGTTTTGCTGCCAACCCGTGTCCTCCTGACTGAAGCCGACTTAGGAGGGCAGACAGGCGGACTGGTCTCCAGGAGGATGCCTGGGCAGGATGTGTTCCAGCCGGAAAATTCTGTGGAGCCTGCTGCTGCTGTCAGTGTTGGAGGTGGGGCTGGGGGTCTCCAGTATCGTCCTGGGAGCCGTTGGGCTCAGCCGGGTCAGGGAGGAACACAAACCACAGCAAGGAGATGCTTCACCTATCTGGAGCGGCCTGTGTGTATGTAGAGCCTTAAGTTTACCATATCTCTCTCTCTCTCTCTCTCCCTGCTCTCTCCTCTCTCTCTCTCTCTCTCTCTCTCTCTCTCTCTCTCTCTCTCTCTCTCTCTCTCTCTCTCTCTCTCTCTCTCTCTCTCTCTCTCTCTGCTCTCCCTGCTCTCTCCCTCTCTCCCCTCCCCCCCTCCCCTCCCTCCCTCTCTTTCTCCCTCTCTCTCTCTCTCTCTCTCTCTCTCTCTCTCTCTCTCTCTCTCTCTCTCTCTCTCTCTCTCTCTCTCTCTCACTATCTCCACTCTCCCTCCCCCTCTCTCTCTCTCTCTCTCTCTCTCTCTCTCTCTCTCTCTCTTCTCTCTCTCTCTCTCTCTCTCTCTCTCTCTCTCTCTCTCTCTCTCTCTCTCTCTCTCTCTCTCTCTCCCTCCCTCCTCTCCTCTCTCTCACTCTCCCTCCCTCCTCTCTCTCTCTCTCTCTCTCTCTCTCTCTCTCTCTCTCTCTCTCTCTCTCTCTCTCTCTCTCTCCCAATTCAATTCAAAGGACTTTATTGGCACGGGAAACATATGTTTACATTGCCAAAGCAAGTGTGAAATAGTTAATGTGTTTGTTTCATTTTATGCTCATACAGTGAGCTCCCCCGCGCTCGCTTACAGAAGACAGTCTCATTGTCTCGATTTCACTTCTCCCTGTGAAACGTTCCATAGAGGTCAGTGAAATGTTCCATAGAGGTCAGTGAAAGGTTCCATGGAGGTCTGTGAAACGTTCCATAGAGGTCAGTGAAATGTTCCATAGAGGTCAGTGAAAGGTTCCATGGAGGTCTGTGAAAGGTTCCATGGAGGTCTGTGAAAGGTTCCATGGAGGTCTGTGACAGGTTCCATAGAGGTCTGTGAAAGGTTCCATGGAGGTCTGTGAAAGGTTCCATGGAGGTCAGTGAAAGGTTCCATGGAGGTCTGTGAAAGGTTCCATGGAGGTCTGTGAAAGGTTCCATGGAGGTCTGTGACAGGTTCCATAGAGGTCAGTGAAAGGTTCCATGGAGGTCTGTGAAAGGTTCCATGGAGGTCTGTGAAAGGTTCCATGGAGGTCTGTGAAAGGTTCCATGGAGGTCTGTGAAAGGTTCCATGGAGGTCTGTGAAAGGTTCCATGGAGGTCTGTGAAAGGTTCCATGGAGGTCTGTGAAAGGTTCCATGGAGGTCTGTGAAAGGTTCCATGGAGGTCTGTGAAAGGTTCCATGGAGGTCAGTGAAAGGTTCCATGGAGGTCTGTGAAAGGTTCCATGGAGGTCTGTGAAAGGTTCCATGGAGGTCTGTGAAAGGTTCCATGGAGGTCTGTGAAAGGTTCCATGGAGGTCTGTGAAAGGTTCCATAGAGGTCAGTGAAAGGTTCCATGGAGGTCTGTGAAAGGTTCCATGGAGGTCTGTGACAGGTTCCATGGAGGTCTGTGAAAGGTTCCATGGAGGTCTGTGAAAGGTTCCATGGAGGTCTGTGACAGGTTCCATGGAGGTCTTTGACAGGTTCCATGGAGGTCTGTGACAGGTTCCATGGAGGTCTGTGACAGGTTCCAAGGAGGTCTGTGACAGGTTCCATGGAGGTCTGTGACAGGTTCCATGGAGGTCTGTGACAGGTTCCATGGAGGTCTTTGAAACATTCTATGGAGGTCTGTGAAAGGTTCCATGGAGGTCTGTGAAAGGTTCCATGGAGGTCTGTGAAAGGTTCCATGGAGGTCTTTGAAACATTCTATGGAGGTCTGTGAAAGGTTCCATGGAGGTCTGTGACAGGTTCCATGGAGGTCTTTGAAACATTCTATGGAGGTCTGTGAAAGGTTCCATGGAGGTCTGTGAAAGGTTCCATGGAGGTCTGTGAAAGGTTCCATGGAGGTCTGTGACAGGTTCCATGGAGGTCTGTGACAGGTTCCCACGAGGTCTGTGACAGGTTCCATGGAGGTCTTTGAAACATTCTATGGAGGTCTGTGAAAGGTTCCATGGAGGTCTGTGAAAGGTTCCATGGAGGTCTGTGAAAGGTTCCAAGGAGGTCTGTGAAAGGTTCCATGGAGGTCTGTGAAACATTCTATGGAGGTCTGTGAAAGGTTCCATGGAGGTCTGTGACAGGTTCCATGGAGGTCTTTGAAGCATTCTATGGAGGTCTGTGAAAGGTTCCATGGAGGTCTGTGACAGGTTCCATGGAGGTCTGTGACAGGTTCCATGGAGGTCTGTGACAGGTTCCATGGAGGTCTGTGACAGGTTCCATGGAGGTCTGTGACAGGTTCCATGGAGGTCTGTGAAACATTCTATGGAGGTCTGTGAAAGGTTCCATGGAGGTCTGTGACAGGTTCCATGGAGGTCTGTGAAAGGTTCCATGGAGGTCTGTGAAATATTCTATGGAGGTCTGTGAAAGGTTCCATGGAGGTCTGTGACAGGTTCCATGGAGGTCTGTGACAGGTTCCATGGAGGTCTGTGACAGGTTCCATGGAGGTCTGTGACAGGTTCCATGGAGGTCTGAAAGGTTCCATGGAGGAAAGGTTCCATGGATGGAGGTTCCTGTGACAGGTTCCATGGAGGTCTGTGACAGGTTCCATGGAGGTCTGTGACAGGTTCCATGGAGGTCTGTGAAAGGTTCCATGGAGGTCTGTGAAAGGTTCCATGGAGGTCTGTGACAGGTTCCATGGAGGTCTGTGAAAGGTTCCATAGAGGTCTGTCCCATTGATGTTTGCCAGATGAGCTAGGGAGGAGCTATAGTTTCTCATCATTTTACTAAAGAAGTTTTATTAAATGATTCAATAGTTTCTATGCTGTCATAATTTCAGTTTTGATCTGGTTCCTCTGTGTCTCTCTCAGTTTCTCATCTGTGGGATGTGTGGAGTCCTGTGTGCTAGGAAGAGGACTGGACTCATTGTAAGTACACATGCACGCACGCAAACACACACACGTAAAACCAAAACACACACACACTTATGCACACACACACCATACACCAGAGTACACAGACACAGGAGTGCATGTCAGTGAGTTAGGGAGTGTAGCACTGTTGTCTTCTGTATGAGGGTGTGAGCACATGCAGAAATATATCCAGGACAGGAGGTAAGAGTTACTCAGGTCCTTCAGAAAGATAGATAGACTAGAAGAGACAGGAACAGGAGTCACCTCTTTCTCACCCCCCCCCCTTCTCTCTCTGCCTCTGTCTCTCTGTCTCTCCCTCCTCGTCTCTGTCGCCCCTCCCTCTCTCCCCCATCTCGCTCTCTTGCTTGCTCGCTCTCTCTTTCTGCCTCTCTCTCTGTCTCTCTCTCTGTCTCTCGCTCTGTCTCTCTTTCTGTCTCTCTCTCTATCTCTCTCTCTGTCTCTCTCTGTCTCTCTCTCTGTCTCTGTTTCCCTGTCTCCTCTCAGCAGTAACCCCACCTTTTCTTCCCATCTCTCTCAATTCAATTCAAAGGGCTTTATTGGCATGGGAAACATATGTTTACATCACCAAAGTAAGTGAAATAGATAAACAAAAGTGAAATAAACAATCAAAATCAACAGTAACACATTGCACTCACAAAAGTTGCAAAGGAATAGACATTTCAAATGCCGTATGTCTATAGTGTTAATGATGTGTAAATTGTTCAAGTACAAAATGGAAAATAAATAAGGGTTGTATTTACAATGGTGTTTGTTCTTCACTCGTTGCCCTTTTGTGGCAACAGGTCACAAATCTTGCTGCTGTGATGGCACACTGTTGTATTTCACCCAGTAGATATGGCAGTTTATCAAAATTGGATTTGTTTTCCAATTCTTTGTGAGTCTGAGGGAAATATGTGTCTCTAATATGGTCATGCATTTGGCAGGAGGTTAGGAAGTGCAGCTCAGTTTCCACCTAATTTTGTGGGCGGTGTGCACATAGCCTGTCTTCTCTTGAGAGCCATGTCTGCCTACGGTGGCCTCTCTCAATACAAGGCTATGCTCAATAAGTCTGTACATAGTCAAAGCTTTCCTTAATTTTGGGTCAGTCACAGTGGTCAGGTATTCTGCCACTGTGTACTCTCTGTTTATATAAGGTCACAGGGCGAGAACCAGATGCAGACACGTGAGGCAGATGGTTTGAGTGTCTGATTTTTATTATAATCCAAGGGGCAGGTAAGAGAATGGTCGTGGACAGGTAAAAGATCATAAACAAGGTCAGTGTCCAGGAAGTACAGAGTGGCAGGCAGGCTTGAGGTCAGAGCAGGCAGCATGGTCAGGCAGACAGGTTCAGAGTCAAGGCAGGCAGGGGTCAAAACCGGGAGGACTAGCAAAAGAGAGATAAGGAAAAAGCAGGAACACGGAAAACCACGCTGGTTGACTTGACAAGACAAGACGAACTGGCAACAGACACAGATAACACCGGAATAAATACCCAGGGACTAATGGGGAAAACGGGTGTCACCTGGAGGTGGGTGGAGACAATCACAAAGACAGATAAAACAGATTAGGGCGTGACAGTAAACCCCCCCGGCACCCCGGCCAGCGCATAGCTGGCTGACCGGGGTGCCGGCTGTGGAAGTTGGTGATGAGGGCCGGGTCCAGGATGTCCAGGATGACCGTCGATGACATGGGGGGATGGGCCTAGAAACAGAAGACAAAAGATTGTGGGACAAGGGCTTAATCTTGGACACATGACAAGTAGGGTGAACACAGAGGGTAACAGCAGACAAACAGCAGTGGAGGTGATCTTGAGAAGAGCCGCCCAAGCTCTTTTCCAGGTATGCCAACAGCGGTGGACGAACATCTGGGCTGAGGGTGTGTTGACCTCAACTTCTTGCTCTGGGAAGAGCGGAGGCTGATACCCCATGGAGAATTCGAAGGGGAAGAGTCCAGTAGCCGAGCAGGAAAGAGTGTTCCTATCATATTCCACCCAGACCAGTTGCTGGCTCCAGTTGGTGGGGTTACTAGCAACGAGACAACCGAGTGTCGTCTCCATGTCTTGATTGGCTCACACCGACTGGCCGTTGGATTTGGGATGAAACCCGCAGGACAGAATGGCCGACAACACGATAAGGATGCAAAACACATTCCAGAATCAGGACGAGAACGGAGGACCCTGATCTGAAACCATGTCAACCGGGAGTCCATGGATTCGGAAGACGTGCTGGGCCATCTCCTTGGCTGAAGGTAACTTGGGAAGAGGGATGAAATGGGCGGCTTTGGAAAAGATATCCAACACTGTCGGAATGGTGGTGTTACCATCTGACGGAGGAAGCCCAGTGACAAAATCCAGGGAAATATGGGACCAGGGGCGATGAGGGACAGGGAGTGGCTATAGGAGGCCAGACAGAGCTTGCCGCGGAGTCTTGCTTTGAGCACACACCATGCATGCGGCGACGAAGGCCGAGACATCAGGAGCCATGGTGGGCCACCAGAAGCATTGTCGGAGGAAAGCCATGGTAAGATGAGCCCCAGGATGACAGGTAAGCCTGGAGAATTGAGCCCATTCCAGGACATGAGACCGGGCCGGATCAGGAACAAACATTCGGTTAGCCCTAGCCCCCCCCCCAGGGTCCGGCTGGGAACATTGTGCCTTGCGGACCAGAGCCTCAATACCCCAAACAACCGAAGCCGCCAAATAAGAGGCAGGGAAGATGGTCTCAGATTCAGAGGGAGTGGCAGTGGAACTGTACAGATGGGAGAGAGCGTCCAGAGTCATGTTTTCGGTAGGAGATGGTGAAATTGAACATATTAAATAACAGGGCCCAACAAGCTTGCCTTGGGTTGAGGTGCTTGACAGTGTGGAGGTATTCTAAATTCTTATAGTCAATCCACACCAAAAATGGATCTTCTCCCCTTCCAGCCAGTGCCTCCACTACTCCAAAGCCATCTTAACCGCTAGGAGTTCCCGGTTCCCAATGTCATAGTTCCTCTCTGCAGGGTTGAGATGAGGGGACATGAAGGCACAGGGATGAAGCTTTTGGTCCTAGACGGATTGCTGGGAAAGTACGGCCCCTACTTCCACGTTGGAAGCGTCAACCTCAACCACAAACTGACGAGTTGGATCTGGATGGATGAGGGCAGTAGTGAATCACTGCTTTAGGTCCCCAAACGCCTTGTCCACTGCTAGAGACCATGTGAATGGTACCTTGGGAGAGGTAAGTGCAGAGAGGGGGGCTGCCAGGTTGCTGTAGCCCCGAATGAAATGGCGGTAGAAATGAACAAACCCCAGAAACGTTGTAGCTGCACCCTGGACGTGGTCTGGGGACAATCCACCACCGCTCTCACCTTTTCCAGATCCATCTGAACATTCCCTTCAGTGATGATATATCCCAGAAAGGAGATAGTGGAGCGGTGGAACTCGCACTTCTCAGATTTTAGAAATAACAGATTTTCCAGGAGGCGCTGAAGGACATGTCGAACATGGAGAATGTATTCCTGGGCAGAACGAGAGAAAACTAGGATGTTGTCGAGGTAGACAAAAACAAAACGATTCAACAAGTTCCAGAGGACATCGATGACCAGGGCCTGGGAGACAGCGGGCGAGTTTGTGTGTCCAAACGGCATGACCAAGTACTCATAGTGTCCACTGGCAGTGTTGAAAGCCGTCTTCCACACATAAGGTGGTGGCCATTCCGAAGGTCCAGTTTGGAAAAGATGGTAGCCTCCTGGAGAGATTTGAAAGCTGAGGAGAGGAGTGGTAAAGGGTACCAATTTTTGATCGTAATGTCATTGAAGCCCCGGTAATCAATGCATGGACGCAGGGTCTTGTCCTTCTTCCCCACAAAGAAGAATCCTGCACCAGCAGGAGAGGCAGAAGGGAAAACGCTCCCAACAGCCAGAGAGTCCTCGATGTACTTCTCCATGGTCATGGTCTCAGGACCAGACAGGGAATATAGCCGGCCTCGAGGCCGTGTGGTGCCCGGGAGGAGGTCAATAGAACAATCGTAAGGACAATGTGGAGGGAGGGAGATAGCACGCGCCTTGCTGAAAACCTCCTGGAGCTCATGGTACTCTGTGGGAATGGCAGAGAGATCCAAGGAAGTATTCAAACCTGAAGGTAGACGTTCCGGGGAAGCCTGCGCCGCCTTCAGGAAAAGTGAATGTCCAGTCAATATTGGGGTTGTGCTTCTGGAGCCAAGAAAATTCCAAAACAACAGGGACGTGGGGAGATTCAATGAGGAGAAGCTGTATTGACTCACTGTGGTTTCCAGATACCCACAGAATAACGGGAACTGTGTTGTGCGTGACTCTTCCAAAGGCGCGGCCGTCCAGTGCCCTGGCATCCATGGGAACGGAGAGGAGTTGAGTAGGTATACTTAGTTCCGATACCAGGATAGCGTCCATGAAAGTCTAATATGCGCCAGAGTCAATGAGCACCCGGAGAGAATTAGACTAGTCTCCCCACAGCAAGATCACATAAAAAGGATTTTGGTTAAATCCTAAAGGGTTCCCAGTCAGGCTCACCAGTGTACTTGTACCTACTAAGGACTCAGGTCTCTTCACTGGGCAGGTGGCTATGTAATGCTCTACAGCACCATAATACAGACAACTGTTGGAGCTTAGCCTGCGCAAATGTTCCCTAGGTGATAATCTAGGTGATAATCTAGCTCTTCCCAGTCTTCCCAGTTGCACAAGTTCCGGTGTATCCAACTCACCCGTCGTCAGTGATTCTCGAGGGAGGTCGGGTGGCCTCGGATCCTCTCGGAAAAACAGCCTTCGGGGACTTCTGGATTCCTTCGGAGGTGAGCGAGCCATAGCGGATGGACCTCCTCTCACTCCTGCATTCCCGTAGATGTCCATCAATCCTAATGGTGAGGGAATCAAGGTCCACCGGTAACTCCTGAGCAGCTAGCTCATCTTTTATCACCTCTGATAATCCGTGAAGGAAGGTATCGAATAGGGACTCCGGATTCCAGGCACTCTCGGCGGCCAACGTGCGAATATCTACATCGTAGTCTGCCACACTACGGGAGTCTTAATGTAATTCAAGTAGTTTTTGGGCCGGCTCTCCCGTATACCAGAGAATTGAAAACCTTCCTCTCCTCTGCCATGAAGTCTTCCAGATCACGACAAATAGCGGATTGTTGCTCCCAAACTGCAGTGGCCTAGGAGAGCGCCCTTTCCGGCATTAGCGTAATAATATACGCTATCTTTGACTGATCCAAAGGGAATAAAGATGGCTGCAGCTCAAAAATGAGGGAGAACTAAGAAAGAAAACCCAAGCAGGTTCCAGGATCCCAAAAATATTGCTGTGCAGGTGGTAAGCGGGGTTCTCGGGGAGCCGGGGTAGGCTGTACAAACCCACCACTAATAGTAAAAAGGTTACTGGGTGGTTGGGGGGTCTCAGAGGTGGCGGGCTGCCTATGAGCCAACTCCCTGATTTGCTCTGTAATAGCCTTGAACCCTTGGTCGTGTGCCTCCCAATGGTGGCTCTCTCTCCTATCCTCCTCTCAGAAGTCACAGAGGTGTAAATGACTGATCCATACCAAAGTAATTGCTCCTTCCTCACTCTGTGTTATTCACTCTTTCCATCTCCTGGCTTATGCATCGCCCTCTGTCTCCCCCATCACACCTTCTTTCTCACGCTCTCTATCTCACTGTCATTCGATCTCACTTTAGTAAAAGCCATCCTCTCCTCTCCTCTTCTGTGTGTGATGATTAGGTTATGGTAGGTTAGTGTATCTCTGGAGTCTGATGTGTTTCCAAACGATGGCTAATGACTGAAAAGTGAGCTCTGATTTGTAACATTAGAATCCTGACACCACACGCACACACAGACACGCACACACAGACACGCACACACAGACACGCACACACAGACACGCACACACAGACACGCACACACAGACACGCACACAGACACACACAGACACACACACACGCACACACACACAGACACGCACACACACAGACACGCACACACAGACACACACACACAGACACACACACACGCACACAGACACACACACACACACACGCACACACAGACACGCACATGCACACGCACACAGACACACAGACGCACACACAGACACACACAGACACAGACACACACACACACACGCACACACAGACACGCACACACAGACATGCACACACACACACACACACACACACACACACACACACACACACACACACACACACACACACACACACACACACACACACACACACACACACACACACACACACACACACACACACACACACACACACACACACACACACACACACTAACAACCACACACACACAGTAATGTGTGGGGATACTTAGTGGTCAGTTCACTGTAACTGAGCTACCAGGAAAAGTCAGAAATGTGTGTGTGTGAGAGAGAGAGAGAGAGAGAGAGTGGGAGAGGATAACTATGCAGTAAATAATACATTTTGCTCTGTAAGAAATATTCAACAACAGCACAATATTTACAGTGATACAGTAGGAAACTATAAACGGTGTGTTCCGTCTCGTTCCCTCCCATCTCAGCATGTATTGTTTCCTGCTGACAAGGTAGCTACAGTATGAGGAGGTGCAATAATTTAAACCTCTCTCTCTCTCTCTCTCTCTCTCTCTCTCTCTCTCTCTCTCTCTCTCTCTCTCTCTCTCTCTCTCTCTCTCTCTAGATGATTCTGTTCTCTGCCTGCTGTATCTGTGGTCTGATTGGAGGGATTCTCAACTTCCAGTTCGTTCGGGCATTGTCACGACGACCGGACTCTCTCCGCTCGCTACACCTAGCAGCCATGACCATTGCCTGCCTGGGTATGCAACGCTACAAAAGGCTACAAAATACAGTTAATTAAACATTATATTACGTTACACTACAGGCAAATCAACTCATTCCTACTCCAGGTAGTTGAAGTAGGGCGATGCTGACCCAACAACTCTAATCTGCATGAAACCTATCTTTGTCTGTATATGAAAGGGTTATTATTGAATACCTGCTATAAAGTATGAACTGTGGTACAGTAACATTCAACTAAGTTCTGGCACCATTCAATTCAGTAGGTCTCTCTCCCCCTTCTCTGTCTCTCCTGTAGGTATCTCTTCCTGTACTCTCTCTACCTGGTTGACCTGTCGTCTCGCCAGTTCAGAACAACAGAGGATGTTTCTGGAGAGAGAACACTCACTGCACCACTCACATGAGATGGCTGAGAAGGAACCATACGCACACGGATCTTTTGTAAGAAACAAACACACACTTGCATGCATGCGTGCTCACACATTGCTACTGATTTCTCCTAATTTGTGTGTGTGTGTGTGTGTGTGTGTGTGTGTGTGTGTGTGTGTGTGTGTGTGTGTGTGTGTGTGTGTGTGTGTGTGTGTGTGTGTGTGTGTGTGTGTGTGTGTGTGTGTGTGTGTGTGTGTGTGTGTGTGTGTGTGTGTGTGTGTGTGTGTGTGTGTGTGTGTGTGTAATTTCATGCATGAGTGTGTTTCTAACAGGAGATCCTGGACAACTCCAGCAATGGGATTCCCCAGATCTCCTACAACAGCAACACCACCTCTCTTTGACAACAGACACACATTGTTGCCCTGACAACAGACACACCTTGTTGCCCTGACAATGGATACACCTCGTTGCCCTGATAACAGACACACCTTGTTCTGCTGACCATGGGGTGGTATCATCCAACAGAGCTGAGCAGCACTATTACACAGTTGTGTGTGGAGAACTTCAGCACAGAAATGAACGCTCTTCTTGGACAAGTTGTTACTAGTTCCGATAGTCCTAACAGACAGTCACATGACCTCATGTGCATGCAATCAATTTGTAATCTCTCTCTCTCTCTCTCTCTCTCTCTCTCTCTCTCTCTCTCTCTCTCTCTCTCTCTCTCTGGCTATATGAATTCAGATATACTGTGTTTGAAGGAAAAATGCTATAACTATCTTGATGTAGAGCAGAATATGGAATGCTTTAAATATTATATATGCAACCAACGATGCAAACTGAATATCAGTGGTGGCCAACCATCCTCCTGGAGAGCTACTGGGTTTGCAGGCTTATGCTCCAGCCCTGCTCTAACACACATAATTAAGTTAATCAAGATCCTGGAGACTGAACACCAAGTTCTCAAGGAGGTGGGTTGGCTAACCCTGCTGTATATTCATACTTGTATATCAGGAAAACAAACATTATCTATGGAGTGACAATATGTTTCTTTGGGCTTCTATAAAACACACATAAAACTCTGTAAACGTTAGATGGTGTTGTAGATTTCATAACCAGTTCCAGACACACACACACACACACACACACACACACACACACACACACACACACACACACACACACACACACACACACACACACACACACACACACACACACACACACACACACACACACACACACACACACACACACACACACACACACACACACACACGTCAGGCATCCTTTCTGATATTGAATTAGAGGAGACACGCTCTCTGCTAGGGGGACTATTGTCTGTGGGAGTACAAGATATTGATCTCACACGCCAGTGTGTGTGCGTGCGTGCATGCTAATTGAGCATTAAATCAAAGTGCTCCTTAAAAATGGTCCTCTGAAATCTCATTTAGCTAACCCTATTCACAGTCTCACTATCTGCTACTACAGACAAGGTAAACACAGTAACCAGAGTACTTAGTTCACCCGGTTGATCTTTCACTATCTGCTACTCAGACAGGGGTAACACAGTAACCAGAGTACTTAGTTAACCCTGTTGATCTGTCACTATCTGCTACTACAGACAGGGGTAACACAGTAAACAGGGGCAACACCTACCTTGGTTAGTTACAGTAACTAACCAAGGTAAGAGACATTAGGCTTCTTAACAGACTGCATGTCCATGGGTCCTTAACCTACAGGCACAGACACACACCCACCTGAGACCTGTGACCTCTCAGATAGATCTACAGCTACTCTAACTACATCAATGATGTTCAATAGCTCATTACGCTGTTTGCTTACATCAGACTACACCGTATCCGTCGTGTGAGTGTGTTGACAGGGACCACGGCATCAAACTCAGCCAGGGGCTCTCTCGCTGACTAAGGAGCAGTGTCACTATTTATCACTGTGACAACGTCAGACATGCGACGCCAAGTAGAGTAGCAGGACCTGCTGTGTGTGTGTGTGTGTGTGTGTGTGTTTGTGTGTGTGTGTGTGTGTGTGTGTGTGTGTGTGTGTGTGTGTGTGTGTGTGTGTGTGTGTGTGTGTGTGTGTGTGTGTGTGTGTGTGTGTGTGTGTGTGTGTGTGTGTGTGTGTGTGTGTGTGTGTGTGTGTGTGTGTGTGTGTGTGTGTGTGTCGTTGTTCTGAAGACAAGCATCCAGAGCTGAATCAGACCCGGCCGACCTTACCTATCTAGTGCTGCCCTATCACAAATTGGTAACACTAGAAGAGCGCTCTCTAGTCGTGTGTGTGTGTGTGTGTGTGTGTGTGTGTGTGTGTGTGTGTGTGTGTGTGTGTGTGTGTGTGTGTGTGTGTGTGTGTGTGTGTGTGTGTGTGTGTGTGTGTGTGTGTGTGTGTGTGTGTGTGTGTGTGTGTGTGTGTGTGTGTGTGTACTGTAATATCCTGTGTTTCACCGAGTAGTGGCTGAACAAGGAAATGGATAATATGCAGTTAGCTGGGTTTTCCGTGCATCGGGAAGGCCGAACAGCAGCCTCCGGTAAGATCAGGGTGGAGGGTCTGTGTGACTTTATTAACAACGTCTGGGGCACGATCTCTAATACGAAGAAAGTCTCAAGGTTTTGCTCGCCTGAGTTGGAATACCTCATGATAAGCTGTAGACCACGCTATTTACCAAAATAGTTGTCATCTATATTCTTCGTAGCTGTCTATTTACCACCACAAACCGATACTGGCACTAAGACTGCAATCAACAAGCTGTATAAGGCCGTAAGCAAACAAGAAAATGCTCATCAAGAGCCGGCACTCCTAGTGGCTGAGGACTTTAATGCAGGAAGACTGAAATCACCTTTACTCTACACAGAGATGCGTACAAAGCTCTCCCTCGCCCTCCATTTGGCTAATCTGACCATATCTCTATCCCCCCGATTCCTGCTTACAAGCAAACTTTCAAACAGATAGTACCAGTGACTCGCTCAATACGGAAGTGGTCTGATTAAGTGGATGCTAAGCTACAGGACTGTTTCTCTAGTACAGACTAGAATACGTTCTGGGATTCATCCAATGGCATTGAGGAGTATACCACATCAGTCACCGGCTTCATTAATAAATGCATCGACATACGTCCTCTCTCCACTCCTCTCCCCCTGTGTTGGGGCAGCAGCCAATCAAAGAACTGCAGGGCATATTGCCCAGTCAATCACTGCCTTGACAAGCCAACAAGCCTAAGGTGGGCTCCAATCCGGGTGCTGGAAGGCGTGGCAAGATTGAGACCTTGGCCCCTGACGGCACCACTATCTCCAACGCACATCAACCCCAGTTATCTAACTTTGCCAGTAAGACTTTAACAGACAATACAAAATACTCCTCCTGAACACAATTATAAAAGCCAGGTTGGGACTGCCTGAGTCGGCCTATTATGTCAAGAAAGACATCAACACACGCTGTACAATAATCAATCATCTTTATTGTAAGTTAACAGGATACAGAGAGCGGGAAAAGACCGTGCTCATTGAGACCAATAAGGAGAATATCAGTGTTTACTTTTGAACAGGTATATGCTGATCTCTAGTGGTTAGAGTGGGACTTACACAACATAGAGGAGAATGAATATCTGTATATCCAATAGCGGTTGAAAACCAAGTTTTAGTGACTCCAACCTAAGTGTATGTAAACTTCCCACTTCAACTGTGGTACACTTTATAAGTTCATTATAACAGCATTATAGTATTTCTCCCTTCAGTGTCTCTAGTTTACAGTGTGGACTCCCCAGTCCTGAATCCTGCAGGTCATTGTCACTCATGTCCAGTTCTCTTAGGTGTCAGGAGTTTGATTTAAGAGCTGAGGCCAAACCTTCTCCTTGTGAGTTTACATTGATTCAGCCTAAACAAAAAATAAGATTGCAAAACAGTTGAAAGTTACTTGTCACCAATCCATATTTGTATAAATCAAGCATCATATGATTGATTATGGGGATTTGTTGTTATTGTGATCTAATACTAAGTACTCAAAGAGCTGTTCTGGAGCCTTTGACCACTGGCAGCAGCCTCAGAAATTCTTCCTCTGATCTGGAGTATTTCTTCAGGTCAAATGCAACTTTTCTGAAGTCAGTAAAACAAAGACCAGAGCTGACCACTGTGCAGGGGAGAGTTTGAATTCTGAGAGACAGGAAGCTTTGGATCTCCTCCACTAGAGAATGGTCATTCAGCTCCTTCAGACAGTGGGACAGATTGATGCACCTCTCGGGAGAGGGATTCTCTCTGATTTCTCCTTGATGAACTCAACTGTTTCCTCATTGGTCTGTGAGCTGTTTCCTTTCTGAGTCCATAAACCTCCTAGAATAGTCTGATTGGACTCCAGTGAGAGGAAGGAAGCGGAGGAACAGGTTCAGGTGTCCATTCTCGCTCTGTAAGGTGTTGTCCACAGCTCTCTTGTGTAAGTTGATAATTCATTTGTGGCTGGATGATGAGGAACATTTCTAGGAACATTTCTAGGATTTGTTTTTGATGAGTGTATTTTTTCCACGGTTGATGAATGTGAAAAACATAAAGCAGCCAGAAACTCCTGAATGCTCAGATGAACAAAAGCAGCACACCTTACCCTTGATCAGCCTACATTCTTTTCTGAAGGTCTGTGTACACACTCCTGAATACACTGAAGCTTCTCATCCTCATAGAAGATCAGATTGCCCTTTTCCAACTGTTTGAAGGCCAGTTTTCAGAGTTACATAATCACATCTTCATCATTGTGTAGAACTTTAGATGTTCTAAGGTACTTCTGATTCCTGTGTTGGGTCTGAAATACCATAAAGTGAGCGAACATTTAAGACCGTCTTGGACATCTCTCCACTCTGCTTCACTCAACAGTCTCTCTAGAGCAGTGACTGAAATCCAACAGAACACTGGTATGTGGCACATGATGTGGAGACTCCTTGATGTACACTGCTCAAAAAAATAAAGGGAACACTAAAATAACACATCCTGGATCTGAATGAATGAAGTATTCTTATTAAATACTTTTTTCTTTACATAGTTGAATGTGCTGACAACAAAATCACACAAAAATTATCAATGGAAATCAAATGTACAGTGGGGCAAAAAAGTATTTATTCAGCTACCAATTCTGCAAGTTCTCCCACTTAAAAAGATACGAGAGGCCTGTAATTTTCATCATAGGTACACTTCAAATATGACAGACAAAATTAGAAGAAAAAACATCCAGAAAATCACATTGTAGGATTTGTAATTAATTTATTTGCAAATTATGGTGGAAAATAAGTATTTGGTCAATAACAAAAGTTTATCTCAATACTTTGTTATATACCCTTTGTTGGCAATGACAGAGGTCAAACGTTTTCACACACTGTTGCTGGTATTTTGGTCCATTCCTCCATGCAGATCTCCTCTAGAGCAGTGATGTTTTGGGGTTGTTGCTGGGCAACACGGACTTTCAACTCCCTCCAAAGATTTTCTATGGGGTTGAGATCTGGAGACTGGCTAGGCCACTCCAGGACCTTGAAATGCTTCTTACGAAGCCACTCCTTCGTTAGTGTTTGGGATCATTGTCATGCTGAAAGACCCAGTCACGTTTCATCTTCAATGCCCTTGCTGATGGAAGGAGGTTTTCACTCAAAATCTCACGATACATAGCCCCATTCATTGTTTCCTTTACATGGATCAGTCGTCCTGGTCCCTTTGCAGAAAAACGGCCCAAAGCATGATGTTTCCACCCCCATGCCTCACAGTAGGTATGGTGTTCTTTGGATGCAACTCAGCATTCTTTGTCCTCCAAACACGACGAGTTGAGTTTTTACCAAAAAGTTATATTTTGGTTTCATCTGACCATATGACATTCTCCCAATCTTCTTCTGGATCATCTAGCAAACTTCAGACGGGCCTGGACATGTACTGGCTTAAGCAGGGGGACACGTCTGGCACTGCAGGATTTGAGTCCCTGGCGGCGTAGTGTGTTACTGATGGTAGGCTTTGTTACTTTGGTCCCAGCTCTCTGCAGGTCATTCACTAGGTCCCCCCGTGTGGTTCTGGGATTTTTGCTCACCGTTCTTGTGATCAATTTGACCCCACGGGGTGAGATCTTGCGTGGAGCCCAAGATCGAGGGAGATTATCAGTGGTCTTGTATGTCTTCCATTTCCTAATAATTGCTCCCACAGTTGATTTCTTCAAACCAAGCTGCTTACCTATTGCAGATTCAGTCTTCCCAGCCTGGTGCAGGTCTACAATTTGGTTTCTGGTGTCCTTTGACAGCTCTTTGGTCTTGGCCATAGTGGAGTTTGGAGTGTGACTGTTTGAGGTTGTGGACAGGTGTCTTTTATACTGATAACAAGTTCAAACAGGTGCCATTAATACAGGTAATGAGTGGAGGACAGAGGAACCTCTTAAAGAAGAAGTTACAGGTCTGTGAGAGCCAGAAATCTTGCTTGTTTGTAGGTGACTAAATACTTATTTTCCACCGTAATTTGCAAATAAATTCATTGAAAATCCTACAATGTGATTTTCTGGAGAAAAAAAACTAATTTTGTCTGTCATAGTTGAAGTGTACGTAGCTATGATGAAAATTACAGGCCTCTCTCATCTTTTTAAGTGGGAGAACTTGCACAATTGGTGGCTGGCTAAATACTTTTTTGCCCCACTGTATGTGGATGACTCAACACTATACACTAGTGGTGCAATGGATCACAAAACTCACTGTTCGGATCTTATCATGTTTTTGAGTCACAAATCAGACCATTTTTAGGATCAGCAACAAAAACAGAGAAACTAATATAACTTTGCTTTCCATTTCTTACTTAAGGAACACGCACAAGCAAGGAACTTTTCAATGTTTAAATATAATATTTAAATAAAATATTCAATACTCAATTGTTAAATTAAAGTGCAATATGAGGCATGATACCTTCTTCATTTAAACAATAGTGGATGACGTCATCCACGTCATCAAAAAAAAAGTAAAGAAAGAAAGCAAAGCAGACCTGAGCTTATAACTTAAAAAGATGAATGTCTACATAGTCTGGGGAGAGGGTAGACCTCTTTGCAGTCACTATGTCCCCTGCCGTGGAGAACACCCTCTCGCTAGGAACTGAAGTGCCAGGCACTGCCAGGTAGCATCTTGCCATCATGACAATGTGAGGGTATTTACACTCATTGCTATTCCACCAGGTTAGTGGATCACCATCCACTGGAATGCCTGCTTGCTACCTTGTAGGATGCCACCTCCTCTTTGATGGTGTTGGCAAACGTCTTGCCTGCAGACTTGACATCTCTAGTGATGGTGCTGTCTTCCTCACTTGGGGCCATAGATGGTCGAATCCTTGTTTTCAGGAGGTAGGATCATGGACACAGACAGTGCAGTTTCAGTGCTCAATAGGGTTGTAACCATTTTGAGGGGTTTGAGCACCTGGAGGACCTCCTCTGCCACTTCCACACCATCACCAGACAAGGTGACAATGTCTTTATGTTTTTTCAGGGTCTTGTCTGTTAGTGCAGAGTATACAGCTGCCTGCCGCTCAAGATGGTGCTCCAACATGTCATAAGTGGAGTTCCATCTTGTTGTGACATGGTGTATGAGCTTGTGGGTCGGTAGCTGTAGCAGTTCTTGCTTGGTCTTAAGCACATGAGTGGCTGTTGGGCTTTGGTGGAAAAAGGAAACCACCTTCCTGATCCTCCCAAGGAGGCGGTCCATCTGGTTCACTGAGATTCCCCTTTAGGATGCTAAATTGATCACATGTGCAAAGCAAGCTATCTGTGGCCCCAGTCCAGCTTCTATCACTGCATTTACTTGGTTCTTGGCATTATCTGTGGTGATTGGGATATTGTTATTGTGCTTCTCTTGCTTCCAATCTGCTACTGCTCCTAGCAGTACCTGCGGCAGATTTGTGCCTTTGTGACTCTCATAGAGGGGGTGTGTCTGTAACACACATCTCCCACTCCTCTGTGGTGTAGTGAGCAGTCACAGTCAAGTATCTGTGGTGAGGGCAACAGAGGATCCCTTGGAGAATTTCTCAATTTCGTAGCGTGGCTCAAGCACTTTCACCGTATTTTAAAAGTTTTGTTTTCCACAACATAATGTGGACTCATGTCTGCAGCGATAAACATCCCAATAGATTTGGTGATGGCTTTAGTCTGGTCTGATTCTGCAGGAAAGGGCTGCTTAAATGTCGCAGTGAGAAGTTGTTGTTTCTTGGCTGAGTTGGCTTCCGTCACTGACACACCAGGCTGATGACGCTTTAAATGTGTGGCCATGATCATACCGCTTTCTTGTGGCACAATGCCTACACACCGTAATGGTGTTGTCCACCACCCTTCTTCCGTCATCATACTTGACAGGGAAGCCAAAATGCTCCCATACATGAGACTTATTAAATGAAGCGAGAGGCTTTTCCAGTTCTTCAGCTTCTCCGCTAGCCATGGCTGTCACTGCTCTTTTTTCTGCTTTGCAACGCGAGAATCCAGGATTGATTCGTTGGTATTCAACATGCCCCGTTCACGTGAACAGTACACGCAACTGCTTAAAAAAAAATCAAATCAAACTTCAGGCGTCAGAGTAGAACACAGCACGCATCTATCTGTCTGTCTTTATCTTTTCACTGCAACCCTGCATCGAGATTTAGGGAATTATTACTTTAAAAAGTAACAGCGGCAGTAAAACTGTATTTCACACTATGATGGTTAAACTTTGCAATTGATCCGCTGTTTACATGTGTGCCGAACCGTGGGGGGTGATCCTTACCGATCACAGATCAACTACGGTCCATTACACCAGTACTATACACGTCAGCTACTACAGCGAGTGAAATCACTGCAACACTTAACAAAGAGCTGTAGTTAGTTTCAGAATGGGTGGCAAGGAATAAGTTAGTCCAAACCCTAAACCTCAATTAAATCTTGTAATAAATCATGTGGAAATTGAGCAAGTTGAGGTGACTAAACTGCTTGGAGTAACCTTGGATTGTAAACTGTCATGGTCAAAACATATTGATACAACAGTAGCTAAGATGGGGAGATGTCTGTCAATAATAAAGCGTTGCTCTGATTTTTTAACAGCACTATCAACAAGACAGGTCCTACAGGCCCTAGTTTTGTCACATTTGGACTACTGTTCAGTCGTGTGGTCAGGTGCCACAAAGAGGGACGACGACCGCCGAGCGCCACCCGAACGGGAAGGGGAGCCACCTTCAGTGGCAGCTAGTAGACCGGCGACGACGACCGCCGAACGCCACCCGAACGGGAAGGGGAGCCACCTTCAGTGGCAGCTAGTAGACCGGCGACGACGAGCGCCGAGCGCCACCCGAACGGGAAGGGGAGCCACCTTCAGTGGCAGCTAGTAGACCGGCGACGACGACCGCCGAGCGCCACCCGAACGGGAAGGGGAGCCACCTTCAGTGGCAGCTAGTAGACCGGCGACGACGACCGCCGAGCGCCACCCGAACGGGAAGGGGAGCCACCTTCAGTGGCAGCTAGTAGACCGGCGACGACGACCGCCGAGCGCCACCCGAACGGGAAGGGGAGCCACCTTCAGTGGCAGCTAGTAGACCGGCGACGACGACCGCCGAGCGCCACCCGAACGGGAAGGGGAGCCACCTTCAGTGGCAGCTAGTAGACCGGCGACGACGACCGCGAGCGCCACCCGAACGGGAAGGGGAGCCACCTTCAGTGGCAGCTAGTAGACCGGCGACGACGACCGCCGAGCGCCACCCGAACGGGAAGGGGAGCCACCTTCAGTGGCAGCTAGTAGACCGCCGAGCGCCACCCAAACGGGAAGGGGAGCCACCTTCAGTGGCAGCTAGTAGACCGCCGAGCGCCACCCGAACAGGAAGGGGAGCCACCTTCAGTGGCAGCTAGTAGACCGGCGACGACGACCGCCGAACGCCACCCGAACGGGAAGGGGAGCCACCTTCAGTGGCAGCTAGTAGACCGGCGACGACGACCGCCGAGCGCCAAACCGAACGGGAAGGGGAGCCACCTTCAGTGGCAGCTAGTAGACCGGCGACGACGCCACCTTCGCGAGCGCCACCCGAACGGGAAGGGGAGCCACCTTCAGTGGCAGCTAGTAGACCGGCGACGACGACCGCCGAGCGCCACCCGAACGGGAAGGGGAGCCACCTTCAGTGGCAGCTAGTAGACCGGCGACGACGACCGCCGAGCGCCACCCGAACGGGAAGGGGAGCCACCTTCTGTGGCAGCTAGTAGACCGCCGAGCGCCACCCGAACGGGAAGGGGAGCCACCTTCAGTGGCAGCTAGTAGACCGGCGACGACGACCGCCGAGCGCCACCCGAACGGGAAGGGGAGCCACCTTCAGTGGCAGCTAGTAGACCGCCGAGCGCCACCCGAACGGGAAGGGGAGCCACCTTCAGTGGCAGCTAGTAGACCGCCAAGGGCGACCCGAACAGGAAGGGGAGCCACTATTAGTGGCAGCTAGTAGACCGCCGAGCGCCACCCGAATGGGAAGGGGAGCCACCTTCAGTGGCAGCTAGTAGACCGGCGACGACGACCGCCGAGCGCCACCCGAACGGGAAGGGGAGCCACCTTCAGTGGCAGCTAGTAGACCGCCGAGCGCCACCCGAACAGGAAAGGGAGCCACCTTCAGTGGCAGCTAGTAGACCGGCGACGACGACCGCCGAACGCCACCCGAACGGGAAGGGGAGCCACCTTCAGTGGCAGCTAGTAGACCGGCGACGACGACCGCCGAGCGCCACCCGAACGGGAAGGGGAGCCACCTTCAGTGGCAGCTAGTAGACCGGCGACGACGACCGCCGAGCGCCACCCGAACGGGAAGGGGAGCCACCTTCTGTGGCAGCTAGTAGACCGCCGAGCGCCACCCGAACGTGAAGGGGAGCCACCTTCAGTGGCAGCTAGTAGACCGGCGACGACGACCGCCGAGCGCCACCCGAACGGGAAGGGGAGCCACCTTCAGTGGCAGCTAGTAGACCGCCGAGCGCCACCCGAACGGGAAGGGGAGCCACCTTCAGTGGCAGCTAGTAGACCGCCGAGCGCCACCCGAACAGGAAGGGGAGCCACTATTAGTGGCAGCTAGTAGACCGCCGAGCGCCACCCGAATGGGAAGGGGAGCCACCTTCAGTGGCAGCTAGTAGACCGGCGACGACGACCGCCGAGCGCCACCCGAACTGGAAGGGGAGCCACCTTCAGTGGCAGCTAGTAGACCGCCGAGCGCCACCCGAACAGGAAAGGGAGCCACCTTCAGTGGCAGCTAGTAGACCGGCGACGACGACCGCCGAACGCCACCCGAACGGGAAGGGGAGCCACCTTCAGTGGCAGCTAGTAGACCGGCGACGACGACCGCCGAACGCCACCCGAAAGGGAAGGGGAGCCACCTTCAGTGGCAGCTAGTAGACCGGCGACGACGACCGCCGAGCGCCACCCGAACAGGAAGGGGAGCCAACTTCGGTGATATTCGTGACACATGCTGAATGCACTGAGGTGTCTGTTTAAATTACTAGCACACAGCTTGGACACCCATGCATACCCCACAAGACATGCTGAGTCACTTTAATAACTCTACCTACATGTACTACGTACATACTACCTCAACTAACCGGTGCCCCCACACATTGACTCTGTATCGGTACCCCCTGTATATAGCCTCCACATTGACTCTGTACCGGTACCCCCTGTATATAGTCTTGCTATTGTTCTTTTACTGCTGCTCTTTAATTACTTGTTACTTTTGTCTTATTCTTATCTGTATTTTTTAAACTGCATTGTTGGTTAGGGGCTCGTAAATAAGCATTTCACTGTAAGGTCTACACTTGTATTTGGTGCATGTGACTAATAGCATTTGCTTTGATTTGATGCCACCAAAGGTCTCTTCACAATCCTCAAGTCCAGAACAGACTACGGGAGGGGCACAGTACTACATGGAGCCATGGCTACATGTAAATCTATTCCACATCAGGTAACTGATGCAAGCAGTAGAATCAGATGTAAAAAATATGGAACAGCGGGGACTGTGAAGATACACACACACACACACAGGCACAGACACACACACATGATAAGACACGCATTCCACACACACGTGCAGATGGATTTTGTATTGCAGATATGTGGTAGTAGAGTAGTGGCCTGAGGGAACACACTTAATGTGTTGTGAAAAGTGTTATGAAATGTAATGAGATGTAATATTTGAACTTGTATATAACTGCCTTAATGTTGCTACACCCCAGGAAGAGTCATTCTTTGTTTTAGCCTAACTCTTTCTATCATAAAGTATAACACTTCCTCTTTCTCTCTGCCTCAACTTCTTTTTCTTGAAAACGCACAGCATCATAAGACATCTGTTTGTCTACATTCCATTCTTATGACTGCAGTGAAAACACCCGTTCAATAAATGAGGAAACTACTTGAGTGGAGAGTAGGTAAGGACTACAGATCATGTGCTTCACTCATCTCGCAAGAGATTTCACTTAAGAACCAATGGAATGGTCTCAAATGTGCAAACTCCACCCACATGATGCCTCAGACATTACACTTTGGTCATTTAACAGACACTTATCCTGAAAAATGTTTCGGTTGTTGCAAGAAAGGGAAGTATTGTTAAGTTTTTCTGCACCGAAATAAACTGATAAACCCTACTGCAGGTCCTAAGTCTTATTCTATCTTAACAAAAAAAGCACATCATCATTAGATATACACACACCTAACAGTAGGCCTAGCTATCTATTTCTCACCTGTGTATTCAGCTCTGTTTTCCATTCTGTTCCTCACATGAAGTGAGGGGAGGGTTGTGGCTCAACATATTTGAAATGCCTCTGCACTCCCCCTCCCTGTATAAACCGTCCAGATTGTATAACAATAACTTCCTGGTAAACAATGTAACAACACACCCACTCAGGTGACTTGGGGAGGTGTCTTTGAGGACATACAGTACATCAATCAATGACCACCCACATCTACAAATACAACTGCTATCCTCTACCACACAAACTTATGACACACAACACAGTCACTTCCAAATCTATCATTATTTAACTAATATAAACACTTTTCTCTGCTTTGCTAAAGCCTTCAATGTGGCACCTATACAAACGTAGAAGGGCTGGATACTAGCAACATGTTTCCCTCTCTCTGAGACTGTGAAGAAAACAGCATAACGCAACAAACAACATGTCCAAAATGGCATTCTACATAATGCACTACTTTTGGCAAGGGCCAAGCCCTATAGAATAGCCCGATGTGGCCCTGGTCAAAATTAGTGCACTCCATAGGGAATTGGCTTCCATTTCAGATTGAAGACTGACAAGTTTAAGACACTGGTTAAGACCTGTTGAACAACCCTACAGCATGTTGATATGCTCTAGTGATAGCTAGAAGGGTAAAGCTGTAGTTCTAAAAGAAATGACTTCTGCAGGTTTCTATAGGAAACAATGTTAACAGCTGTGAAAAGGATCCCCCCAACAACATGGGAGTCCTGGGGCTGTGATTAGCTAAACAAACAAAGTCACCGGGTCTACTTAAGGCATTTCATTATAGTCGGCATCACGGTCATCATCACCATCTTTTAATGTTCATTCCGTTTCACAAAATAATCTTGCTTCAGTCTTTTAGTCAGTGTCACAGTCATATTTATTTTTCTTCTTCTTGGTTTTGGGTTTCGGAATCGCCATGGAGACAGGACACGATATCATCTCCCCGTTTTCTCTTCCTGTTTAACTTGTCACTAAGGTAACCGCTGGAGTTTCTCCACTCCACTGCCCTCTCCTGGTCTTTCTGTCGCGTCACCTTCTTTTTTCCCTCCTCTCCTATATGTGGCCGTTAGTGCCGCTCTCCTTTGCTGTTCCAAACACAGTGCCTCCCTGCTGGTTGGATGTTGTTACTGCAGTCTCTTCCACTCTGTTTTCTTTCTCCTCCTCTTGAGTTTCCCAGTGGCGTCAAGAAAGTCCTGGCTTGGTTCTAGATCAGGTTCTAGAGCAGGTTCTTGTCTGGTTCCTTCAGCTGCTCTGCAGGGTCGTTGGGATCAAAACTATCTCATACTGCCATCAGCTCCTGAACCCTGAGAGTGAGGAAACACAACACACACACACACACACCACACATTCAGAGCAGGCACACACACTTTAGTATTTATTTGGGATACAAAGCGATTTCTTGACTACTGATTCTGTGCAGGCCAGTCCAACAGCAATATAGTCCATCTCAGACACACACTCTCTAACCTACTGTTTCCTGTCCATTCGTCCTCTGATCAGCAGGACTCCGACTGTGTCTGAGTCCAGCTAACAGACCTCAAACTCCAGCTCCGCTCCTATCCTGGGCCCTGCCTCCCTCCAGGTCTCCATGGTGACATGGAACGGCTTCGGAATACTGTCGTTAAAAGAGCCGTGGATCAGACTCATGACTCACACCAAGCTTATTTACTCTACCCTGGAGAGGAAAGGAAGGGGAGAGAGGGATAGGAGTAGGGAGAGGGGAGGAGGGATGGGAGAGGAGAGAGTTAGCTTCAACTAGACCTTTCCAAGCAGTGTTCCTGACTCTATCCATATACAGTATGTTATTATTGTAACTAAATACAACATATCCACACTGCAGTCTTCTGTAAGTCACATCTGTTCTGTGTCGATCTGATGTCACTCACACAGTTACAAAGCTCTCACCAGTAGTTTCTGTCCTCTCTGGGGGGGATGACAAAGTTGGCTTATATGTCGAGGTGTATGTATCCATTATTGTCGTAGATGTCTCCATGCTGCCCCAGCACACGGACGTCATCATAGGTCAGAGGCACACCCTTCAGATTGCACAGGTAGATAGGTAAGCAGTGCCATATTAATTAGTGCACTGCACACTGTAGCAAACTGACAACCAAAACAACCGTTTCTTTTGGACAAATTCAGTTAGGTCCCTCCCCATTTCGACCAGTTTGCTTCTGTTTGGGTTCTAGTGAATATGACCCAGGTGTGTTGTCAGCAGAGAACATTGGGTGTGGTGCATGCCAGATACACAGATATGTGCAGGGCAGTGGAGACTTCCTCAGAGGAAGAAGGGAAGGCCTCCTCAGTGAATTCCATTAAAAAAATAGTGAAACATTAAAAAAGCTATAATTTTTTAGATAAAACGATACTAAACATATTCACGTGATGTCACCAAATAATTTATTAAAGCACACTGTTTTGCACTGAAGGTCTACAGTAGCCTCAGCAGCACTCTGTAGGGTAGCACCATGGTGTAGCCAGAGGACAGCTAGCTTCCTTCCTCCAAGGATCAGAGAATGAATCTAGTCCTGAAAGCATAAGCTACAGCTAGCTAGCAAGCACTGCAGTGGATAAATTGTGGTGAGTAGTTGACTCAAAGAGAGGCAAGAGAGACAATAGTTTAAATGTTTGAATTTAAAAAATAAATAAATGAAGAAGCAAGAGAGAGAGGGAGAGACAGAGCTAGTTATATTTGAATGTATTTTTTCACTTTCACAGCTAGCTAGTGTAGCCAACTCAAACACCTGGCTCAAACATCAAGGCATGCTATGTTAGGTAGCTGGCTATAGCTATCCAACACTGGAACTATTCCAAGCCAAGGTAAGCTTTTGGTTATATTAATTTATTTCCACCTCTTTTGGGCACACCTGCTCATTCAAGGGTTTCTCTTATTTGAACTATTTTCTACATTGTAAAATAATAGTGAATACATCAAAACTATTAAATAACACATGCTGAGCACTTGTTGGCTGTTTTTCCTTCACTCTGCGGTCCAACTCATACCAAACCATCTCAATTGGGTTGAGGTTGGGTGATTGCGGAGGCCAGGTCATCTGATGCATCACTCCATCACTCTCCTTGGTCAAATAGTCCTTACACAGCCTGGAGGGGTGTTTTGGGTCATAGTCCTGTTGAAAAACAAATTATAGTCCCACTAAGCGCAAACCAGATGGGATGACGTATCACTGCAGAATGCTGTGGTAGCCATGCTGGTTAAGTGTGCCTTGAATTCTAAATAAATCACTGACAGTGTCACCAGCAAAGCACTCCCACGCCATAATACCTCTTCCTCCATGCTTCACAGTGGGAACCAGACATGCAGAGATAATTTGTTCACCTACTCTACGTCTCACAAAGACACGGTGGTTGGAACCAATCGACAGTCGTGAAGAGAGCACGAAAAAACCTACCCAGGAGACTGAAAAGATTTGGCATTGGTCCTCAGATCCTCAAAAGGTTCTACAGCTGTAACATCGAGAGCATCCTGACAGGTTGCATCACTGCCTGGTATGGCAACTGCTCGGCCTCCGACCGCAAGGCACTACAGAGGGTAGTGCTTACGGCCCAGTACATCACTGGGGCAAAGCTTCCTACCTTCCAGAACCTCTATAGCAGGTGGAGGAAGGCCCCAAGAATGGTCAAAGACTCCAGCTACCCTAGTCATGGATTGTTCTCTCTGCTACTGCACGGCAAGTGGTACCGGAGTGCCAAGTCTAGGTCCAAGAGGAAGAACATATCAAGACCATTTCAAGGACAGCTTTTTTCCATCTACGTAACATTGCAAAAATCAGAAACTTTCTGTCCAAAAATGATGCAGAAAAATTAATCCATGCTTTTGTTACTTCTAGGTTAGACTACTGCAATGCTCTACTTTCCGGCTACCAGGATAAAGCACTAGATAAACTTCAGTTAGTGCTAAATACGGCTGCTAGAATCCTGACTAGAACCAAAAAATTTGATCATATTACTCCAGTGCTAGCCTCCCTACACTGGCTTCCTGTCAAAGCAAGGGCTGATTTCAAGGTTTTACTACTAAACTACAAAGCATTACATGGACTTGCTCCTACCTATCTCTCTGATTTGGTCCTGCCGTACATACCTACACGAACGCTACGGTCACAAGACACAGGCCTCCTAACTGTCCCTAGAATTTCTAACCAAACAGCTGGAGGCAGGGCTTTTTCCTATAGAGCTCCATTTTTATGGAACGGTCTGCCTACCCATGTCAGAGACGCAAACTCGGTCTCAACCTTTAAGTCTTTACTGAAGACTCACCCTATTACAGGGGCTGAGTCACTGGCTTACTGGGGCTCTCTCATGCCGTCCCTGGAAGGGATGCGTCACCTGAGTGGGTTGATTCACTGATGTGGCCATCCTGTCTGGGTTGGTGCCCCCCCCCCCTTGGGTTGTGCCGTGGCGGAGATCTTTGTGGGCTATACTCAGCCTTGTCTCAGGATGGTAAGTTGGTGGTTGAAGGTATCCCTCTAGTGGTGTGGGGGCTGTGCTTTGGCAAAGTGGGTGGGGTTATATCCTTCCTGTTTGGCCCTGTCCGGGGGTGTCCTCGGATGGGGCCAAAGTGTCTCCTGACCCCTCCTGTCTCCTCCTGTCTCAGCCTCCAGTATTTATGCTGCAGTAGTTTATGTGTCGGGGGGCTAGGGTCAGTTTGTTATATCTGGAGTACTTCTCCTGTCCTATTCGGTGTCCTGTGTGAATCTAAGTGTGCGTTCTCTAATTCTCTCATTCTCTTTTTCTTTCTCTCTCTCGGAGGACCTGAGCCCTAGGACCATGCCCCAGGACTACCTGACATGATGACTCCTTGCTGTCCCCAGTCCACCTGGCCGTGCTGCTGCTCCAGTTTCAACTGTTCTGCCTTATTATTATTCAACCATGCTGGTCATTTATGAACATTTGAACATCTTGGCCATGTTCTGTTATAATCTGTTATAATCTGTTATAATCTGTTATAATCTCCACCCGGCAGAACCAGAAGAGGACTGGCCATCCCGTCTGGTTCCTCTCTAGGTTTCTTCCTAGGTTTTGGCCTTTCTATGGAGTTTTTCCTAGCCACCGTGCTTCTACACCTGCATTGCTTGCTGTTTGGGATTTTAGGCTGGGTTTCTGTACAGCACTTTGAGATATCAGCTGATGTACGAAGGGCAATATAAATAAATTTGATTTGATTTGATTTGAACTAACAGATCACAGACCATTTCGATAACAGACAATACTGTGCAGCCGTATTCATCAACATGGCCAAGACTTTCAACTCTGTCAATCACCACATTCTTATTGGCAGACTCAACAGCCTTGGTTTCTCAAATGACTGCCACGCCTGGTTCACCAACTACTTCTCAGATAGAGTTCAGTGTGTCAAATCGGAGGGCCTGATGTCTGGACCTCTGGCCGTCTCTATGGGGGTGCAACAGGGTTCAATTCTCGGGCAGACTCCTTTCTTTGTATCAAATAAAATAAAATTGTATTTGTCACATACAAATGGTTAGCAGATGTTAATGCGAGTGTAGCGAAAACTCTTGAACGTGCCGTCCTTGGCCAGCTCTCCCGCTATCTCTCTCTGAATGACCTTCTTGATCCAAATCAGTCAGGTTTCAAGACTAGTCATTCAACTGAGACTACTCTCCTCTGTATCACGGAGGCGCTCCGCACTGCTAAAGCTAACTCTCTCTCCTCTGCTCTCATCCTTCTAGATCTATCGGCTGCCTTCGATACTGTGAACCATCAGATCCTCCTCTCCACCCTCTCCGAGTTGGGCATCTCGTCATAACCTCACATGGTCTCTCCTATCATTGCTATGCAGACGACACACAATTAATCTTCTCCTTTCCCCCTTCTGATGACCAGGTGGCGAATCGCATCTCTGCATGTCTGGCAGACATATCAGTGTGGATGACGGATCACCACCTCAAGCTGAACCTCGGCAAGACGGAGCTGCTCTTCTTCCCGGGGAAGGACTGCCCGTTCCATGATCTCGCCATCACGGTTGACAACTCCATTGTGTCCTCCTCCCAGAGCGCTAAGAACCTTGGCGTGATCCTGGACAACACCCTGTCGTTCTCAACTAACATCAAGGCGGTGGCCCGTTCCTGTAGGTTCATGCTCTACAACATCCGCAGAGTACGACCCTGCCTCACACAGGAAGCGGCGCAGGTCCTAATCCAGGCACTTGTCATCTCCCCTCTGGATTACTGCAACTCGCTGTTGGCTGGGCTCCCTGCCTGTGCCATTAAACCCTTACAACTCATCCAGAACTCCGCAGCCCGTCTGGTGTTCAACCTTCCCAAGTTCTCTCACGTCACCCCGCTCCTCCGCTCTCTCCACTGGCTTCCAGTTGAAGCTCGCATCCGCTACAAGACCATGGTGCTTGCCTACGGAGCTGTGGGGGAAACGGCACCTCAGTACCTCCAGGCTCTGATCAGGCCCTACACCCAAACAAGAGCACTGCGTTCATCCACCTCTGGCCTGCTCGCCTCCCTACAACTGAGGAAGTACAGTTCCCGCTCAGCCCAGTCAAAACTGTTCGCTGCTCTGGCCCCCCAATGGTGGAACAAACTCCCTCACGACGCCAGGACAGCGGAGTCAATCACCACCTTCCGGAGACACCTGAAACCCCACCTCTTTAAGGAATACCTAGGATAGGATAAGTAATCCCTCTTCCCCCCCCCCTTTAAGATTTAGATGCACTATTGTAAAGTGACTGTTCCACTGGATGTCATAAGGTGAATGCACCAATTTGTAAGTCGCTCTGGATAAGAGCGTCTGCTAAATGACTTAAATGTAATGTAAATGTAATGAAATGCTTGTGCTTCTAGTTCTGACAAGCAAGTAATAACCAACGAGTAATCTAACCTAACAATTCCACAACTACTACCTTATACACACAAGTGTAAAGGGATAAAGAATATGTACATAAAGATATATGAATGAGTGATGATACAGAACAGCATAGGCAAGATGCAGTAGATGGTATCGAGTACAGTATATACATACAGTGGGGAAAAAAAGGTTTTAGTCAGCCACCAATGGTGCAAGTTCTCCCACTTAAAAAGATGAGAGAGGCCTGTAATTTTCATCATAGGTACACTTCAACTATGACAGACAAAATGAGAAGAAAAATCCAGAAAATTTTAATGAATTTATTTGCAAATTATGGTGGAAAATAAGTATTCATAGTTGAAGTGTACCTATGATGAAAATTACAGGCCTCTCTCATCTATTTTAAGTGGGAGAACTTGCACAATCGGTGGCTGACTAAATACTTTTTTGCCCCACTGTATGAGATGAGTAATGTAGGGTATGTAAACAAAGCTGCATAATTTAAAGTGTCTAGTGATACATGTTTTACATAAAGATGCAGTAGATGATATAGAGTACAGTATATACATATACATATGAGATGAGCAATGTAGGGTATGTAAACATTATATTAAGTGGCATTGTTTAAAGTGGCTAGTGATACATTTTTTTCCATCAATTTCTATTATTAAAGTGGCTGGAGTTGAGTCAGTATGTTGGCAGCAGCTTTGATGCACCTGTACTGACCTCGCCTTCTGGATGATAGCAGGGTGAACAGTCAGTGGCTTGGGTGGTTGTTGTCCTTGATGATCTTTTTGGCCTGTGACATCGGGTGGTGTAGATGTCCTGGAGGGTAGGTAGTTTGCCCCCGGTGATGCGTTGTGCAGACCTCACTACCCTCTGGAGAGCCTTACGGTTTTGGGCGAAGCAGTTGACGTACCAGGCGGTGATACAGCCCGACAGGATGCTCTCGATTGTGCATCTGTAGAAGTTTGTGAGTGCTTTTGGTGACAAGCCGAATTTCTTCAGCCTCCTGAGGTTGAAGAGGCGCTGCTGCGCCTTCTTCACAACGCTGTCTGTGTGGTTGGACCAATTCAGTTTGTCCGTGATGTGTACGCCGAGGAACTTAAAACTTACTACTCTCTCCACTACTGTCCCGTCGATGTGGATAGGGGGGTGCTCCCTCAAGTCCACAATCATCTCCTTTGTTTTGTTGACTTTGAGTGTGAGGTTATTTTCCTGACACCACACTCCGAGGGCCCTCACCTCCTCCCTGTAGGCCTTCTCGTCGTTGTTGGTAATCAAGCCTACCACTGTTGTGTCGTCCGCAAACTTGATGATTGAGTTGATGGCCACGCAGTCATGGGTGAACAGGGAGTACAGGAGAGGGCTCAGAACGCACCCTTGTGGGGCCCCAGTGTTAAGGATCAGCGGAGTGGAGATGTTGTTACCTACCCTCACCACCTGGGGGCGGCCCGTCAGGAAGTCCAGTACCCAGTTGCACAGAGCGGGGTCGAGACCCAGGGTCAGCTTGATGACGAGTTTGGAGGGTACTATGGTGTTAAATGCTGAGCTGCAGTCAATGAACAGCATTCACACATAGGTATTCCTCTTGTCCAGATGGGTTAGGGCAGTGTGCAGTGTGGTTGCGATTGCGATTGCGTTGTCTGTGGACCTATTGGGGCGGTAAGCAAATTGGAGTGGGTCTAGGGTGTCAGGTAGGGTGGAGGTGATATGGTCCTTGACTAGTCTCTCAAAGCACTTCATGATGACGGAAGTGAGTGCTACGGGGCGGTAGTCGTTTAGCTCAGTTACCTTAGCTTTCTTGGGAACAGGAACAATGATGGCCCTCTTGAAGCATGTGGGAAGAGCAGACTGGGCCCTGGTTAAAAGCAGTGGTTCGCGCTTTCAGTTTCGCGCAAATGCTGTCATCAATCCACGGTTTCTGGTTTGGGAATGTTTTAATCGTTGCTGTGGGTATAACATCAATGATGTCACTCTTGCTGCTGGTGATTCTCTGATCCATCTCTACGCAGATGACACCATTCTGTATACTTTTGGCCCATCTTTGGACACTGTGTTAACTAACCTCCAGACGAGCTTCAATGCCATACAACTCTCCTTCCGTGGCCTCCAACTGCTCTTAAATGCAAGTTAAACTAAATGCATGCTCTTCAACCGATCACTGCCCACACCCACCCGCCTGTGTAGCATCACTCCTCTGGACGGTTCTGACTTAGAATATGTGGACAAATGCCTAGGTGTCTGGATAGACTGTAAACTCTCCTTCCAGACTCATATTAAGCATCTCCAATCCAAAATTAAATCTAGAATCGGCTTCCAATTTCGCAACAAAGCATCCTTCACTCATGCTGCCAAACATATCCTCGTAAAACTGACTATCCTACCGATCCTTGACTTCGGCGATGAAATTTACAAAATAGCCTCCAACACTCTACTTAGCCAATTGGATGTAGTCTATCACAGTGCCATCCGTTTCGTCACCAAAGCCCCATTACTACCCACCACTGTGACCTGTATGCTCTCGTTGGCTGGCCCTCGCTTCATATTTGTCGCAAAACACACTGGCTTCAGGTCATCTATAAGTATTTGCTAGGTAAAGCCCCGCTAGTATCTCTATTTGCACATTTCTCTTCTTCACATCTATCACTCTGGTGTTTAATTACTGAAGGCATGTAGAGCTTATGTTACCTTGGATTGTGTTCAATGAAAATGACAGGCCTTTCAAACATTGTATGCAAGATTATCAGCAAGTGACTTGATGCCTACTGTGCCAAAACGATCCAGAGTTGTTAAACGGGAGTGACGAGTGTGTTGATAAAACGGTAATATTGTCAAAATTCTGCTTTAAACAACCATGACGTGAGGCAGTTTGGAACTCGGTAGGAAGTGTTGCAACAGAGGACAGGAGATTGTTACATGCTACGAGCCTCAGCATTTGGTGGTCCTGTTCTGTGAGCTTGTGTGGCCTACTACTTCGCTAGCAGGGCAGAAATTTGGTGCCATGTTGAAAGTCACTGAGCTCTCCAGTAATGCCATTCTACTGCCAATGATTGTCTATTGAGATTGCATGTCTGTTTGCTCGATTTTATACACCTGTAAACAACGGGTGTGACTGAAATTGCCAAATCCACTCATTTTAAGGGGTGTCCACATACTTTTGTATATATAGTGTATTGGGCAATTATTAAGAGTAGGCAAAGTGATTGTGTTAGGCGAAAATGATATCAAACGTTTTACCATTGCAACATTTGATGTACAGTCACATTCACTGTGGTTGTCTGATGTGTGCTATAGAGTTCACAGCTGGCAATGCCTTACCCATCATCCAATGTTATACCTAAAATTGTCGTGATTACCAGCTGAGATAAACTTTAATGACTTGATTTTACTTCTAGCTCAAACTTTGTCTGGGCAGTGTCTTAACATCATTTTAGGACAACCTCAGGACAATGTTAGGATAACCTCAGGACAACATTAGGACAACCTCAGCTGAGTCTGAATGTAGCACATTGGATGACCCTGCAAGGCTTTACTTTGCTAAAATGAGGCTTCTCTTTTTCTTTGAAGACTTTTATTGAAGACAGGGGGGTTGCAGGAGCAGGATATAAAGCAATGTGAAGGAGAGGAAAACGGAAGAGAAAGAGAGGAAGAGAATATATAGGTGGAGAAAAACAGAAGAGAAAAAATATGCATACATTTTTTGTCTGTGATGCTTCACAGGCCAGCTTTTTATGTATCCAGTTTCAGGCTGTGTGTGTTGTGGTGGGGACAACAGCAGCAGAGAGAGAAATAGCTCTGTATCTCCTGATGAAGGAGGAGATAATTTCTCCTCTCCCCCTCACCCACCCAGTCTCAAATCCTTCACCATCCTTCCCTTCCCCCGTCTCCTTTTTCCTCCTGCCACTTTCTCCATCTTTCTGTCTCTCTCTATTTGCTCCCTCTCTCTATCTTTGTCTCAGTTCTACAGACACACACTGGTAGGAAAGACCCGTCTGTAGTCATTAGTTAGAGATCACCACTGTCTAAACAGCTCAGCAGTCTGTGGGTCAGTAAATCAAATCAAGTCTAATTGTATTTGTCACATGCGCCAAAAACAACAGGTGTAGACCTTACAGTGAAATGCTTACTTACAAGCCCTTAACCAACAAGGCAGTTTTAAGAAAAATAAGTGTTAAGTAAGAAATAGATTAGTAAAAAATAACAAATAATGAAAGAGCAGCAGTAAAATAACAGTAGCTATATACAGGAGCTACCGATACAGAGTCAATGTGCGGGGGCACCGGTGTCGAGGTAATTGAGGTAATATGTACATGTAGGTAGAGTTAAAGTGACTATGCATAGATAATAAACAGAGAGAGACTGATACAGACTGATGGTCAGGTTAAAATGTGCTTTGCATGTGGATTAATATAAATCTGTGTGTGTGTCCTTGGGTTTTTATTTCTTATTTAAGACCAATATTTACCCAGCAGCCCCAGGGTGAGATTACCTCATATCTTAGTACAGCTGTGCTTTCACAGCATTTCCACGACTACCAAAGGAATGTCACCGTTTACCCTCCTACCAGGACAACAGAGAGGGAGAGACAGAGTGTGTGTGTGAGAGAGAGGTGTGGGGTAGGTCTTGGGGAAGGGGTTAGAGATTAAGGAGAACCACTAAACTTTGAGTGCTGACATACATGCACCTGACCACACACACACACACACACACAGTGGTGGAAAAAGTACCCAAATGTCATACTGTAGTAAAAGTAAAGATACCTTCATAGAAATGAATCAAGTAAAAGTCACCCAGTAAAATAATACTTGAGTAAAAGTCTAAAAGTATTTGGTTTTAAAGATACTTAAGTATCAAAAGTAGATGTAATTGCTCAAATATACTTAAATATTAAAAGTAATTTAATATTTAATTTCAAATTCCTTATTTTAAGCAAACCAGACGGCATCATTTTATAGTTACATTTTTTTAAATGGATAGCCAGTGATGGCAGTAGGGATGACCAGGGATGTTATCTTGATAAGTGTGTGAATTGGACCATTTTACTAGCCTGACAAGCATTCAAAATGTAATGGGTACTTCTGGGTGTCAGGGAAAATATATAGAGTAAAAAGTACATTATTTTCTTAGGAATGTAGTGAAGTAAAAGTAAAAGTAGTCAAAAATATAAATAGTAAAGTACAGATACCCCCAAATTTACAGATCGTACCCTTTTTTTCAATTTTCGCCTAAAATGACAAATCTAACTGCCTGTAGCTCAGGACCTGAAGCAATCATACCATGTTCTTGATACCATTTGAAAGGAAAGACTTGTGAAATGTGAAATAAATGTAGGAGAATATAACACATTAGATCCGGTAAAAGATCATACAAACAAAAAAAACGTGTTAACATTTTTTCCATATTCTTTGAAATGCAAGAGAAATGCCATACTTTCAGATAGGAGTCTAGATGTAATTTAGATTTTGGCCACCAGATGGCAGCAGTGTATGTGTGCAAAGTTTCAGACTGAGCCAGCGAAGAATTACATTACTGCGCAATATTTTGTATCATGTCTGCCAGGAGTTTGCCCAAATGTGCCGAATTGTTCAATTGATACATTTTTTAAAAGTACATAGCTATAGAGAACAAACAAAAATGCTATGGTAATAAAAAATGTAAGTTTACACACTCCCAGGAATGTCATACATGATGGATCCTTAGCTTATACACTAACTTTCACACATCTAGATGGCCAGGCGGGGTGGGTGTGGAGCCAGAGACATTCCTACATTTGAACTACATTTGATCAAACAAAACTGTGCTACATTTTCTTTCTGGGACCCTCAGGATGACAAATCAGAGCAAGATTCCTGAATATAAGTACATTAATTACCTTCAGAGGTGAATGTATCAAACCAGTTGCCGTGATAAAAGGGTTTTGTTGTTGTGCACTCTCCTCAAACAATAGCATGGTATTATTTCCCTGTGAAAACTACTGTTAATTGGACACTGCAGTTAGATTAACAATAATTTAAGCTTTCTGCCCATATGTCCTGGAAAGTTGGCTGATGTACACAATGTCAGTCTATTCACATTAGTGCACATTAGCAAACAACCATCCCGGTTTGGGAACACCCATCCCGTAGAGGTTAGTGCTTTCAAGTATTTTTACTTAAGTACTTTACACCAGCGCACACACACACACACACACACACACACACACACACACACACACACACACACACACACACACACACACACACACACACACACACACACACACACACACACACACACACACACACACACACACACACACACTGTTGTAATGTTGCTCCCCCAGACCCAGACTGTATGGCTTTTCTGGGACTGTGGTATGGATGATGTTGCTTCTTTAGAATGAAGTGTTGTGAGTTTTGTGAAGAGGGTTGTGAGTTTGTACCCCAGGTCATGATGAAATTTCCCACAGTGTTCCAGTGTGAGTAAGGTCCATTCCCGAGGACCCCTAGGTAAACCCTGGCCTTCTCTCTTTCTCTCCTCTCCTTCTGTACTTCTCTCCTCCTCTCCTGTCTTACTCTGGCCTCTCCTCTCCACATCTGGTCTCCTCTCCTCCTTTGGTCTATTCTCCCTATTTCCTCCTCTCCTTCTTTCCTCCACTCCTCTCTTCCTTTCATTCTCTCCTTCTCTCCACCTCTTATCCTCCCCTCCTCCTCTCCTCTTCTCTGGCTTCCCATCCAGGCCCATACTGGTGTGTGGACACTGTCCTCCTACCATGGGAACGAGCAGCTATTTACACTAATTTGCAACAGAAAGCGTTGTGGAGGATAGCGACAGTTGGGAATGTACTATTTGGTCTCTTTCCCTCTCTGGCCTGTGTAAGTGGTAGAAGTGTCATTATTTAGCCTATGAAGCGAAGGAGAGAGAGGAGAGCAAACAGGACTGAATGACCCTCAGGTTGGACTGGCTCTCCTCTTCACTACCTCATTAATGCTTGAAGCGTTCAGACGAACAACACATCAAATGGTGGACCCGACCTGAGGCTACAACTCTCCTCTCCAGCTCAGTTCACTAACATGGAGATCAGCTCACAGTTCACTTCTGAAATGGACTCCATTTAGAAGTATAAGGACATGAAAGGCGTGGCGCTGGGGGAGAAGAGAGAAGGGATTTATTAAAACAGCAGGACAGATGACGGTTTGGCGGTTGGACTCGAGCCAAAGAGGAACTCGGAACGCACCCATTCGTAGCCTGACAGGATTTAGAAATCTCAGGTGGAGACTGGACAGCTATTCAAAAATCATAACAAGAACATTAAACAAGATTGGTGTGTCTTTCATCCAATATTTTGGCAAAAAGATTTTACTACACTTTTTAAATTAAACTCATGACCTTTGACCCCAACTGCCTACATAGGATTTGAAAATCTGGAATAACGGTAGGAGGATTGATGTCTTCCACCACAACCAAGGCAGGCAACTGTGTCCGGTTATCATCAGGCTTAAAGTGAATGGTGTTGGAGCGTTTACCTTCATGGAGCCAGACCCTAATCTAGTCACGGCTCAGATTATAGATTATTGTGCTTGACTGAGTTCCTAAAGTAACAGGACTATATATTCATTAAATGAACCCTCCCTCCAGACAGAGAGGCTGCTGAAGCCTTGAAGAGTCGTGAGTAGGTGTGTGTGTGTGTGTGTGTGTGTGTGTGTGTGTGTGTGTGTGTGTGTGTGTGTGTGTGTGTGTGTGTGTGTGTGTGTGTGTGTGTGTGTGTGTGTGTGTGTGTGTGTGTGTGTGTGTGTGTGTGTGTGTGTGTGTGTGTGTGTGTGTGTGTGTGTGTGTGTGTGTGTGTGTGTGTGTGTGTGTGTGTGTGTGTGTGTGTGTGTGTGTGTGTGTGTGTGTGTGTGTGTGTGTGTTATAAATGGAGAGGCAGGGCCGTCTTGGGGACTCGGCACTGTATGACTTTGTCAGTGATATAAACCTCATGGAGATTCACCCAAAGTCCACTTCGGGTTCAAAACAGCTTATGGACAGCTTTCTCCCAGTCACTGGCTACCGGGGCCGGTACTACAACCTCTCCTATGTTAACGGGAGCCACCGGGAAACAGGTACAACCGAGGGGGAACAAACCGGACACGGACATCCCCTGCATGAGATGGCCACAGGGAGCACATCTGCCTACACCTATTACAGCCCAGGCTCTTTCTCACACACATCTCACACACACACCTCAGACACACACACCGGGCGGTCGAAGCGGAGGCGTGTGATCAATGTGGGCCAGCGTCAGGCGGCGAACGTCCGGGAGAGGAAGAGGATGTTCAGTCTCAACGAGGCATTTGACGAGCTGCGGAGAAAAGTGCCGACCTTTGCTTACGAGAAGAGGCTGTCACGCATCGAGACGCTCCGCCTCGCCATCGTTTACATCTCCTTCATGACGGACCTGTTAGAGAACACCTGACCTGATCAGGATCACATAGATCCATCAGGGTGATCAGAACCAGGTCGATTAGTCAGACTGGTTAGTTTGATTGATGCTTCACCTCGGCATCGTTTACAACCCCTTCGTGACAGACCTGTCAGAGAACACATGACCTGATCTATCAGGGTGATCAGAACCAGATTGATTGATTAATTGGTTAATTGATCAGATATTCAGTTTGATTACATTAATTATATCATATCTATTTATGGAATATAACGTTTTAGAATGGGGCTATGGTTGTCAATTAACATATATACATTTAATATCAAGTAGCTATTTATGCTGTTTTTATAGTGTTGAAGAAATTTGTTATTAACATTATCCCAAGTGAAATGATGTGTACCAGAGCAACAACAAAAAACACTTGTTTTGTTTTAATATGTAAAACTGGGTTGATTTTCATGGATTTAATTATAATGGGGAATCAAAGAGATTAGAAAACTTAACTGATGTTATAAAAAAATATGTGGGTTTAGGGGAGGGAACAACAGGATCCAACCCAACGGGGTTAGTCTGTGCACAATAAGGGGATCCAGAGTGGGACAGATTTCCTTCTCATGTTTATGTATCTATCGAGGTGCTAATTGTATGAGAGGGTTTCAGGGTAGAGATAAAAATGTTGGATAGGAGGGTGATTAGAGAGATTTACCCAGAGGAGGCTGGTGGGAGGAGCAATAGGAGGACGGGCTCATTAGAATGGCTGGCATGGAATCAATGGAATGGTATCAAACACATCAAACATATGGAAACCACATGTTTGACTCCGTTCCATATATACCACTCCAGCCATTACAATAAGCACATTCTCCTATAATCCTCACACCAGCCTCCTCTGGATTTTCCACTTAGGGAAAAGTTACCTCGTCAGAACCCACTGTGTGTGTTTGTGTTTGTGGGTGGGAGTGTGTGTGTGTGGAATGCCCGGGTCAGCAACTTAGCCCTCTCTCCTCCTTTTATAGGAGAGAGTCCGCCACCTAATGGCCAATACAGTCGCTTTAGAAAGTATCCCTTGTCTTTTTCCATATTTTGTTGTGATTCAGCGTGAATTTAAAATTGATTACATTTAGATTTGTTGGTCCCTGGTCTACACACAATACCCCATAATGTCAAAATGGAATTATGTTTTTTCAAAATGTTTACAAATGAATAAAAAATGAAAAGCTGAAATGTCTTGAGTCAATAAGTATTCAACCCCTTTTTATGGCAAGGCTAAATATGTTCAGGAGTAACACTTTGCTTAAGAAGTCCCATAATAAGTTTCATTGACTAAAAGAGTGTTTAACATGATTTTTAAATGACTACCTCATCTCTTTACCAAACACATACAATTATCTGTAAGGTCCCTCAGTCGAGCAGTGAATTTCAAACACAGATTCTACCACAAAGACCAGAGAGGTTATGGGTATGCTTGTAATCGTTAAGGACTGGGTAGTTTTCCAGGATAAAAAAGAAATGGGACAGAGCCAATCACAGGCAAATTCCTGGAGGCAAACTTCAGTCTGCTTATCAACAAACACTGGGAGATTAATTCACCTTTCAGCAGGACAATAACCTAAAACACAAGGTCAAATCTACACTGGAGTTACTTACCAAGAAGACAGTGAATGTTTCTGAGTGGCTGAGTTACAGTTTTGACTTAAATCTACTTGAAAATCTATGGCAAGACCTGAAAATGGTTGAATAGCAATAATCAACAACACATTTTACAGAGCTTGAAGAATTTTGCAAAGAATAATGGGCAAATGTTGCACATCTTAGAGACTTTCCCAGAAAGACTCCTGTAATCGCTGCCTATGGTGCTTTTACAAAATATTGACTCAGGGATGTGAACATTTATGTAAATGAGACATTTATGTATTTAATTTTCAATAAATGTAAAACAAAAATCTAAAAACGTGTTTTCACTTTGTCATTATGGGGTATTATGTGTAGATGGGTGAGAGAAACAAAACAACTATTTAATCCATTTTGAATTCTGGCTGAAACACAACAAAATGTGGAATAAGTCACAGGGTATGAATATTTGAAGGCACTGTATAGGCCTAATGCCCATGCACATTTATTATTGAAGGCCTTTCAGTAACACCAGTTTTCTGTGTCTATACAGGATACCAACCTTAACTTAAAAGGTTTCTGTGTCTATACAGGATACCAACCTCAACTTAAAAGGTTTCTGTGTCTATACAGGATACCAACCTCAACTTAAAAGGTTTCTGTGTCTATACAGGATACCAACCTCAACTTAAAAGGTTTCTGTGTCTATACAGGATACCAACCTCAACTTAAAAGGTTTCTGTGTCTATACAGGATACCAACCTCAACCTAAAAAGTTTCTGTGATTGTCACAAATGGCTAATTTGCATAATTATTAAAGGACATGAATGTTTAGTCTTTCTCATTTTCCATTAGAAAACAAAACTATACCATTCATTCATGATCCATTTGTGGGTTATATTGCGGAATTTATTGATGTGGGTGGTCTTATGACAAACTCATATGACAAAGTATAGTTTGGGCCCTGTGTGTGTGTGTGTGTGTGTGTGTGTGTGTGTGTGTGTGTGTGTGTGTGTGTGTGTGTGTGTGTGTGTGTGTGTGTGTGTGTGTGTGTGTGTGTGTGTGTGTGTGTGTGTGTGTGTGTGTGTGTGTGTGTGTGTGTGTGTGTGTGTGTGTGTGTGTGTGTGTGCGTGCGCACTCACGTGGGGTTCACTCTCTGTGCCTTTCTCCTCCACGCACATCCAATGTTTGCATTGCGCTCCTCCCGTCCACCGCATCAGTGACCTGCTGTGAGCTTGGAACCGCCCTGTGAGCTCCATTAGCCGGCTTGCTTTTTAACCTTATCCACTCTCACGGGGTCCCAGAAGGGGGGTCAGAATCACTTAGCCGCATACCTTAGAACAAAGCAAAATAAACAGCCAAACTTAGGCTATGTAAAAACTGCTGTTTATCCTCCTCTGTTCCTATAGAAATGGCTGATATTCTCCCTGGCTTGTCTTTTAGTACAGTGGTGCGGAATAGGTCATATCCCAGCTAGCACATTTGGTTCCTTGGAAGTTGTGGGAACTTAAGTGTTTGGTTTCTCATTTGTTCGGCGAACAAAACTACACGTTTCCTGACCAGTGAACTCGAACCTTTTGAGAACGAAAGTGAAAATGTCACCTGTTCTGGGAATGTTTAGGTTACAGGGAGGTTCTGATTCCCTGAAAGTTCTCCTGGAAGGTTTTATTAACTTTCTGAGAATGGAAATGATAGGTTATTTGAAAGTAATTAAATAAAGTTCTGAGAACATGTTTAAATAAGACTGTTAATAACACTGCCAGTTTAGGCCAACTTTTTTGAACTCCAATCACAGATAGAACACATGGAAAGGAATTTTCTTAGGCATTAATCATGCAAACATTTATTGTGGCACAGCATCAGTGAGAATCAAATCAATGATCTCCTGTTCTCTATCTATGGAATAAGTCCACTGTGCCACCATAATGGAGCTAGCATTGCATGTTTTTTTTTTTACTCCATGCAGTAATATCTAACAAGTAATGTAACCTAACAATTTCACAACAACTACCTTATACACACAAATGTAAAGGAATGAATACGAATATGTACATAAAAATATATTAATGAGTGATAGCCGAACGGCATAGGCAAGATGCATTAGATGGTATAGCGTACAGTATATACATATGAGATGAGTAATGTAGGGTATGTAAACATTATATAAAGTGCCATTGTTTAAAGTGGCTAGTGATAAATTGATTACATCAATTTGTCCATTATTAAAGAGGCTAGAGTTGAGTCAGTATGTTGGCAGCAGCCACTCATTGTTAGTGACGGCTGTTTAACAGTCTGATGGCCTTGAGATAGAAGCTGAGATAGAAGCTGAGATAGAAGCTGAGATAGAAGCTGACTCTAGTGCCCAAATGCATGGACAGCGCCACTGATGACTTTCACCAATTTGAAGTAGTCAACTACATCTCAGAAAAGGTCCTAGGAATCCTGTTAAAACCTCTTTTAAGACAACAATAAATCCCAGCTCAGCGTAGGTTTTAGGATTATGTGGCTAGACAAACTTTGAGCCAGGAATACATATAAACAGGAAAGTCAGTTAAGAACAAATTCTTATCTACAATGACAGCCTACCAGTGAACAATGGGTTAACTACCTTGTTCAGGGGCAGAATTACAGATGTTTGCCTTGTCAGCTCAGGGATTATGAACCAGCAACCATTCAGTTACTGGCTCAATGCTCTAACTACTAGGCTACCTGCCGCCCCAGGACAGCTTGAGGTAAAACAAAGATCAGGATGACGCTCATTGACATTGTTGCAAATGATGGGAAATAACCAATCACGGTAAGGCATCGCCAACTGTGAACTCTATAGCACACTTCAGACAACCACAGTGAATGTGACTGTACATCAAATTTTGCAATTGGAAAAACGTTTGATGTAATTTTTGATCACTTTACCTACTCTATTATCTAATATGTTGGCATGCATAACCTTTTGTTTAACCAATTCTGATGGTTGTTACAAGTGGAATTTGGACAACATTACAGTTATATCAATACGCTCGTCACTCCCGTTTTAACAACTCTAAATTGCTTTGACACTGTAGGCATCAAGTCACTTGCCAATAATATATATGCCATTTAGCAGACGCTTTTATCCAAAGCGACTTACAGTCATGTGTGCATACATTCTACGTATGGGTGGTCCCGGGGATCGAACCCACTATCCTGGCGTTACAAGCGCCATGCTCTACCAACTGAGCTACAGAAGGACTGCTGCATAAAACTTTTGAAAGGTCTATAATTTTCATTAAACTCAATCAAAGTTAACAGAACCCCTAGATGCCTTAATTTGCCAAATGTATAGGCATGAAGTGTCCTAAATATCTGTCGACTAGGTGGGACTCTTATGACTAAAGAGGCTTCATACATTGTTTTTTTGTTTTTACCATTAAGAGTATGAATAAAACGTCTCTATTCTCAGCACTTAAGACAAATGTTCTATTCTGAGACGCTTTGTGGATACGGACCCATGGTCACCAGGAGGGATCAAACAATGAATTATCCTCATGAGGAAACATTCCATAACTCCAGGTAGCAGGTAATCACCAACCTTGGCTTTATACCTGTGCAAACCACACACTCTAGGTGGCAGTGTGCACACTTTCAGTTTGTTTGACAACTCATAGAAATAGTAGAAGACGAAAATTGCAGTACCACAGTATGAGTCGTAATACCCATAAAACCTAATGGTCAAACAGGGAAATGGTTTTAATAATTTTTTCACCATTCATTTTTCCCATAGGGGATTTTAGAAGGGTTGTATTTAGTTTAGACTGACCCTGGTGGGATGTTTTGATAACCGTGCAAATCTCTCTAGGATATAGTGACTTTTGTCAATGTATTCGCCTGTATTTATTTCCCCAAAATGAAATGCTAATTAGTTGCTAATGTGGGTGTCATAAAGAACCACAAATGCCATGATGATCTGGTCGAGACTGCTGAAGGTAAGAATCTCTGGATGAACTATCTAATGACTAAATTGACAGAATACCTGTTAGCAAAGGTGTTAGCTAGAGATGACGTGCAGGAGCTTGTAGGGATTTGTAGTTTTGCATGACATCTACTTTGACCCTAATTAGTATGTGGCTTACCTCCCTGGTGCTGGCAGCAGAGCCTGGGACTATATTCAACTCCACCCCTGCTTACTGTGTGACCCTGCTGGGGCCCTGCCCACCTGGAAAGAGGTAAGCATCCTCACTCTATTCATTCAATTAAAATGGCTTTATTGACATGGGAAAAATATGTTTACATTGCCAAAGCAGGTGAAATAGATAATAAACAAAAGTGAAATAAACAATACAAAATGAACAGTAAACATTACACTCACAAAAGTTCCAAAGGAATAGAGGCATTTAACATGTAATATCATGTCTAAATACGGTGTTGTAACAATGTACAAATAGTTCAAGTACAAAAGTGAAAATAAATAAACATAAATATGGGTTGTATTGACAATGGTGTTTGTTCTTCACTGGTTGACCTTTTCTTGTGGCAGCACCGGTCTGATATCAAAATTGGATTGGTTTAAAAAAAATGTGGGTCTGTGTAATCTGAGGGAAATATGTGTCTCTGATATGGTCATACATTTGGCAGGAGGTTAGGAAGTGCAGCTCAGTTTCCACCTCATTTTGTGGGAAGTGTGCACATAGCCTGTATTCTCTTGAGAGCCAGGTCGACCAACGGCAGCCTCTCTCAATAGCAAGGCTATGCTCACTGACTGTGTACATAGTGAAAGCTTTCCTTTTTTTTGGATCACTCACAGTGATCTGCCACTGTGTACTCTCTGTTTAGGGCCAAATAGCATTCTAGTTTGCTTTGATTTTTTGTTAATACTTTCCAATATGTCAAGAAACTATCTTTTTGTTTTCTCATGATTTGGTTGGCTCTAATTGTGTTGTGCATCTCTCTGTCTCTGTGATCTCTCTCTCTCTCTCTCTGACTCTCTCTGACTCTCTCTCTCTCTCAATTAAATTACATTATATTCAAGGGCTTTATTGGCATGGGAAACATATGTTAACTTTGCCAAAGCAAGTGAAGTAGATAATAAACAAAAGTGAAATAAACAATAAAAATGAACAGTAAACATTACACTCACAGAAGTTCCAAAATAATAAAAGTATTTCAAATGTCATATTATGTCTATATACAGTGTTGTAACAATGTGCAAATAGTTGAAGTACAAAATGGAAAATAAATCAACATAAATATGGGTTTTATTTACAATGGTGTTTGTTCTTCACTGGTTGACCTTTTCTTGAGGCAACAGGCCACAAGTCTTGCTGCTGTGGATATGGGAGATAGATATGGGAGTTCATCAAAATTGGGTTTGTTTTTAAATTCTTAGTGGATTTGTGTAATGCGAGGGAAATATGTGTCTCTAATATGGTCATACATTTGGCAGGAGGTCAGGAGGTGCAGCTCACATTTTCCTTACATTTGGGTCAATGGTCTGGTATTCTGCCACTGTGTACTCTCTGTTTAGGGCCACATAGCGTTCTAGTTTGCTTTGTTTTTTTTGTAAATTATTTCCAATGTGTCAAGTAATTATATTTTTGTTTTTGGTTGGCTCTAATTATGTTGCTGTCCTAGGGCTCTGTTTGTGTTTTGTGAACAGAGCCCCAGGACCAGCTTGCTTAGGGGACTCTTCTCCAGGTTCATCTCTCTGTATGTGATGGCTTTGTTATGGAAGGTTTGGGAATCACTAGCTTTTAGGTGGTGCTAGAATTTAACAGCTCTTTTCTGGACTCTCTCTCTCCTCTCTCTCTCTCTAGTGCCAGCATACAAAGGTGTAAGGTATAGCCAATGTTACCAGTGGGACCCTGAATAATGCATCTATGTGGTAACTGGTCAGTCACTGATCAATCATGTGATTCTCTCGCTCTGCAGGTTAGATGGCTAGTTGTCAACAGAGGCTGGTATGGAAACCACATGTGGTGTCCATGTGTTTGATACTGTTCCATTTATTCAATTTCTGCCATTACAATGAGCCCGTCCTCCTATAGCTCCCACCTGCCTCCTCTGGCGTTCAACCACTTGTCAATCATGCACTTGATAGTTATTTGTAACTTTAATTGATTGTATGTTGAGAGAGAGAGATAGGCTTTACTACATTTTCATAGGTCGCTGTCGTGTATGCAGTCCATCAAACAATGTTGTGGGCCCGCCTATCTGCAAAACAGTAGCAGACATTCTATTTTCCCACGGAATATAACATACAATCATAAATGTTGATTATGTGTTTCAGAGAAAATATTTGGCTCAGTCGCAATTGTTAAAGTAGTAGATGAGAATGTTTGTAGATTCAACAACACCCAGTCACGGGTGTTTTGCATGCATCATAACCCTTTTCAGCCAATGAGAGAGCGACGTCGAGAAAAGGGGTGCCGGAGACGTAAAGCTTGTGCAACATGGCGACTCTCCGAAGAGACTACGGAGAGTGGAGATACAACCGCTTTTAAACCAGAAAATCCATATATTTGTGCCTTGTACAATGTGGCGGGTTTAGCCCCAAGCTACGACATCTACAACATTGTAAACGATGTTTGCAGAGGTAAGTTCATACTCGCTTCAAGGCGAGTCTATAGTTTGTTTTCCGCGCTGGGCAGTGACAGCGTTGAGTGACAGCAGCCAAACAGCTAGCTAGCCGTTTAGCATCCGACCACAGGTAAACATTGGACGATGAGCACCGACAGGCTTGTCTGTTTTGAAAAAAAAAACTCCTTGCTCTGTCAGTTAGTCCAGGATTAGATAGCTAATACGATGAGCTGAAGTTATCCTTGGTGACAATACCGTGCTGGAATAAGCTCTCTGGCTAGGTGGAATAACCAACGTTATGCGTTTACATTATTATGAGTAACGACGTTGCTAACAGGAGAATCTCTTCAGCTCAACTGATTCAGGTGAGAATGGAATGGGCGCGTCCCAAAGTAGTTATTAACTAGCTGCCTAGTTAGCTGGTGGCTAGCCCATTCAATAGTACATTCTTGGGCTAGGTGGCTAGCAACATCGATGTCAATTGCCCCATTTGCCTCCTAGCAATATAACTTAGCCTGCTAAATACTAGTAACGTTAGCTAACTTTAGTAATGTTAATCAGTAACGTTAGATAATGTTATAGCACAACCTTATCAGAGTTAGCTAACTAGCTATGTGTCTTTCTGATTTGACATATTTAACCAACTTACTAGCTATCTAAGTAGTTAAGTTACTTGTTACTGTTTTGCCCTGTTCTGTGTGTAACATTAGCCATTTTGATGTTGGCCAGCTACATTTTGGTAAATACGTGACGTTTAGTCTGCCTGCCCCTTCATTACATTATCTGGCTTACACCTGGAACTGTCACCAGTCAAGTTGCTGGTACCTTCTGTCATAAAATCTGTTATGTAGGCTAGCTATGTGTTCCAATTATGCCTATGCGGCTGCAACTGCATTTCCTATGGTATTTAATTTAGCTAGCTAGCTACATGCAAAGTAGCTACAGTTCTCATCAAAGGGGTAATAAGTAAGAGTTTCTATCCAGCCCCACTTCCTGTTCCTTTAAATGGGGCTAGTCAAGTTTCTATCCAGATCAGACCGGTGTCTGAAATGGATGTGTAAATGACTGCCTGTCATGTGGAATTGGGAGTTGTGTTCGTTCAGCAGTACTTCTCATTACTCTAATCTGGATTGTCTAAATTGACAGTGTTTTCCATTCCAAGGGTTCTATCTAAAGATAATGCTCTACTCCCATTGAGCCTGGTCTGTTTGACTAGACTACTTACCGGTAATGTAGTTATAACTGCTTATAAAGCAACTCTCTATATAGGCCCCTACAGTTCTCTGGTAACTAGGTCTACCTACCATGTAAATATCCAACAGTTTTACCTTAGTATCAAGGCCCTTCCTATGTTGGAGACCTATGGTGTGTGTGTCTCTGCCCGGTGTGGTAGGCCTAATCTATGTTAGACTATATCTCCTTGGTCTCTGCAGGGAGGTATTTTATAGCGCTACTGCTTATAGTAAGTCCCTCTCCGTGTGTGTGTGTGTGTGTGTGTGTGTGTGTGTGTGTGTGTGTGTGTGTGTGTGTGTGTGTGTGTGTGTGTGTGTGTGTGTGTGTGTGTGTGTGTGTGTGTGTGTGTGTGTGTGTGTGTGTGTGTATAACTAGGCAAGTCAGTACAAAACAAATTCTTATTTACAATGATGGCCTACCGGGGAACAGTGGGTTAACTGCCTTGTTCAGGGGCAGTTCAACGACAGATTTTTACCTTGTCATCTCGGGGATTCGATCCAGCAACCTTTCATTTAATGGCCCAATGCTCTAAATAGTAGTCTACCTGCTGCCCCCTAACTCTGATTACTATCAGGTCTATATGACCTCACTGGGGTAAGTTTAAGTTGTGGCTGACATGGCACATTGTCTCCAGTTAATCTGGGATGTTATGGAAGAAAGAGGGCATTGTGTTGTGCTAGATATCACACCCAGGTATAAAACAGCATTCTTGTCTCTAACCTTTAGAGTTAACCAGTCACAACCTGAACACAACCTGGAGCACAGTAGCCAGGCTGACTGAAGGGAGTTGGCTGTTGTGGTGTAACTGGTCTTACAGTGTAATATGCACCCTCAAGGATATGTGTTTCTCTCACAGCTAAATCTCATTAGTATGTCTTAATCAAGGCTTAGTGACAGCGAGGCGTCAGTCCATCAGAACTGCTCTGCCCACGCACGCGCAGCCTGCATCAGTCTAAGGTCACCCTAATAGGGAACTTTAACTGGCCCAGGTCACAGTGTAGTTCTATAGGAGCAGGAGGAGCACGGAGCCCAGTATCCATCATACTGAGGCCTCCCAGCCCTGCTCAGCCCCGCTCAGCCCAGCTCCCTCACTCCCCTCTGGGAGCTCCACTCACTTTCTCAGAGAGCTTTTTAATGTTCTGAGCTAATCCCTCAATTACTAACCCCTCACTCATTAAACCCTAACCCCTCACCCAATGTCAGTAACTCCTGACTGTCTTGGAGGCCAAGGGGGCTGTGCTGCTGACAAAGTTGAAACATGCATTCGCTAACCCCTGACCTCTTAGCCAGAAAAGGACTGGCCACCCCTCAGAGCCTGATTCCTCTCTAGGTTTCTTACTACATTCCTGGCTTTCCAGGGAGTCTTTCATAGCCACTGTGCTTCTGTATCGGCATTGCTTGCTGATTGGGGTTTTAGGCTGGGTATCTGTATTAGAGGTTGACGATTAATCGAAATGGCGATTTCAAGTTTTCATAACAATCGGAGATCGGTATATTTGGACACCGATTTGGCCGATTTACTATTATTATTATTTTTTACACCTTTATTTAACTTGGCAAGTCAGTTAAGAAGGCATTCTTATTTTCAATGACGGCCTAGGAACAGCGGGTTAACTGCCTTGTTCAGGGGCAGATTTTTACCTTGTCAGCTCAGGGATTCAATCTTGCAACCTTACAGTTAACTAGTCCAACGCTCTAACCACCTGCCTCTCATTGCACTCCACTAGGAGCCTGCCTGTTACGCGAATGCAGTAAGCCAAGGTACGTTGCTAGCTAGCATTAAACTTATCTTATAAAAATCAATCAATCATAATCACTAGTTAACTACACATGGTTGATGATATTACTAGTTTATCTAGCTTGTCCTGCGTTGCATATAATCGATGCGGTACGTATCGTTGCTCCAATGTGTACCTAACCATAAACATCAAGGCCTTTCTTAAAATCAATACACAGAAGTATATATTTTTAAACCTGCATATTTAGCTAAAATAAATCCAGGTTAGCAGGCAATATTAACCAGGTGAAATTGTGTCACTTCTCTTGCGTTCATTGCACACAGTCAGTGTAAATGCAACAGTTTGGGCCGCCTAATTTGCCAGAATTTTACGTAATTATGACATAACATTGAAGGTTGTGCAATGTAACAGCCACCCGTTAGATAAAATACGGAACGGTTCTGTATTTCACTGAAAGAATAAACGTCTTGTTTTCGAGATGATCGTTTCCGGATTCGACCATATTAATGACTTAAGGCTCGTATTTCTGTGTGTTATCATGTTATAACTAAGTCTATGATTTGATAGAGCAGTCTGACTGAGCGATGGTAGGCACCAGCAGGCTCGTAAGCATTCATTCAAACAGCACTTTTGTGCGTTTGCCAGCAGCTGTTTATGACTTCAAGCCTATCAACTCCCGAGATTAGAATGGTGTAACCGATGTGACATGGCCAGCTAGATAGCGGGGTGAGTAGTTGTTCCCCTTGCTCTGCATGGGTAACGCTGCTTCGAGGGTGGCTGTTGTTGATGTGTTCCTAGTTCGAGCCCAGGTAGGAGCGAGGAGAGGGACGGAAGCTATACTGTTACACTGGCAATACTAAAGTGCCTGTAAGAACATCCAATAGTCAAAGGTATATGAAATACAAATCGTATAGAGAGAAATAGTCCTATAATTCCTATAATAACTACAACCTAAAACTTCTTACCTGGGAATATTGAAGACTCATGTTAAAAGGAACCACCAGCTTTCATATGTTCTCATGTTTTGAGCAAGGAACTTAAACGTTAGCTTTCTTACATGGCACATATTGCACTTTTACTTTCTTCTCCAACACTTTGTTTTTGCATTATTTAAACCAAATTGAACATGTTTGATTATTTATTTGAGGCTAAATTGATTTTATTGATGTGTTATATTAAGTTAAAATAAGTGTTCATTCAGTATTGTTGTAATTGTCATTATTACAATTATTTTTATATTTTTATAAATTGGACGATTAATCGGTATCTGCTTTTTTTTGGGTGGGGGGGGTCCTCCAATAATCGGTATCGGCGTTGAAAAATCGTAATCAGTCGACCTCTAATCTGTATAGCAGTTTGTGACAACTGCTGATGTAAAAAGGACTTCATAAAATAAATTTGATTGATTACCCCCTAACCCCTCAGTCACTACCATTGGTCACAGGGGCTGTGGCAAGGAAGGGAAGTGAAACCTGTATGCCTGCCTCACTGACATACCGGGCATGGGGTGACTTCATGTGGCGGGGAGTTGTGCAATGTCCTACAACTGATTTTGTTTATTAGGGAGTTTACAAGGAATGCTTTGTGCTGCTTCAGTCTGGAACCCTCAGCTCTTGTATGGAACCCTCAGCTCTGGAACCCTCAGCTCTTGTATGGAACCCTCAGCTCTAGTCCTGTGATAGTTTGTGTTTGTGAACACCTGCGTCATCCTCTCCAGTCTCCACTAGTCTGTAGTCTGGTACAGTAGTATACTGGTGAGTGGAGGCTCTCTTAAGTCAGTGGAGGAGTGGATCAGCTAGAGCAGTCTGTAAGTAGTAGAAGTTAACCCTGTAGTGGTTTAATAAGCCCTGTCATCCTCTAGCTCAGGGTTTGTTAAACTATGGGTCGGGAGCCAAAGTGGGCCCTGGGCACTTGAGGTGGGTTGCGAGTTATGAGAATACACCTAGATTTGCACACTATTTCTTCTTAATTTGGGTCATTGGAGGACGATTAGTGTCCCGGGAGGACTGTCGGGTTGAATGATGGCCATTATACAGTGGAGTGTATGAGAGACAGGACAGCCAGGCATGACTACAGGCAGCTATAGGGCAGACTCTTCGCAGCTGTCTGAGGCTATGGTGGGCAGAGAGGAGTTTTATTAAAACGTCTGAGCCCTTTCTGTTGGAATGGTTTTCCTGAACCTTCTTGCTACCGTACATTATCACAGAAGACAAGCATCATTTGTGACGAGTTGTTTTGTTGTGGCTGGTGAGCTGTCGTATTGTATTCTCTCCCACTAGTCCCTCTCTGTCTGTCTGTAGCCATATCATAACTTGGCCTACCTGTCTGTCCCTATATTCAGACAGTGATTGTTCCGTGGCGGCTCCACTGTGACGCTGGTGCTCTGATAACCCTAGCTCAGGCCCGCTCATATGGGCCCTCTAACACCATTACGGGTGTGTGTGTCAAGTCAAGGACGTCTGCTAGCAGCCAGGCACCTCGTGAATAAGGAGAGGCCTCCTTATCCCTGCTGTTGTTAGTAGTATAAAGACCCGATTGACTGAATACCAGGCGGGTCTAACAATCAAGAGTGTTTGCGGTATGTTCATTCCTCTTTTAGGGTGTCTGAGTAACATTCTGTAGGTTGTGTCTCTGATGATACCTGGCTAGTATGCTGCTTCTCACCAGAGCTAGTCTAGGGAAGAATTTGCGATTTATCCTGAAATATAGGCCTAGCTGTGACAGCCCATCCTATTAGCTACTGTAGTATACGTATGGTACAGTGCAAGCTAATGTTTCTAAATTCCCCTGTTTGTAATAATGTAATGCAGTAGTCAGTGCCATGTGTTATTATTTGGCCATGATGACTTTGTTGTTTACTCTCAGGTGAATGTGTTAGCAGCAAGGGACTTACAAGCTTGTTTCATTATGTGAGCGAGGGGAAACGCTATGTGTGTGTATTGTGCACTTGTACAATGTGCGACTTTGCACGCACGCGTGTGTGTGTTTGTGATATAAAGTTGTGTAAGGGATAGCCAGGCTCTATCCAGCGTGGTTGATTGGAACAGATGGTGTATGTTAAATCTGTGTAAGCTGGAATGACTCAGAGTATGCTGCTGCTAGCTCCTGCTTAGTGTGACGCTTATAGCTGTAATACTGCTGTACTACTCAACACCATCACCCTGACCCCTGGAAAGGTCAAGACATATCCCGAGTGTGTGTCGTTATAGCTGTAATACTGCTGCAGTACTCAACACCACCATCAGCTTTTACACAGAAGCGTGAGTGTCCTGACCTCTGGAAATGTGCTCTCCCCTCAATCTTAGCTAGCTAATTAGTTATACTGTATCTAAATGAAATCTGGTGACATAACAATGATGACAAAAGCTTTTCCTATTAATTATTTGCCTCCTTTTGAAATGTCATTGTGTTTCCAAGCCACAGTAATGCACTTTTCCCTAAATCTTCATCGGCACGAGTGATTCACCGATATGACATTTTTGGCAAATACCGATATCCAATATTTTCCTTTCCAAAAAAAACTATACCGATATTTAAAATGTTACTGTCCTTTTAAGCATTCTAGTACAGTTAAATAGTTGAAACACACACACTGACCCAAAAGTTATTTTGTTGCCATTTATGTATGTCCCCATTACCCAATCCATTGTAAATGGTTTAAACACTGTTTCCTATGCTTGTTCAATGAACCATAAACAATTAATGAACATGCACCTGTGGAACGGTTGTTAAGACACTAACAGCTTACAGACAGTAGGCAATTAAGATCACAGTTATGAAAACTTAGGACACTGAAGAGGCCTTTGTACTGACTCTGAAAAACACCAAAAGAAAGATGCCCAGGGTCCCAGCTCATCTGTGTGATGCCTTAGGCATGCTGCAAGGAGGCATGAGGACTGCAGATGTGGCCAGGGCAATAAATTGCAATGTCCGTACTGTGAAACACCTAAGACCATACTACAGGGAGACAGAACAGACAGTTGATCGTCCTCGCAGTGGCAGACCACGTGTAACACCTGCACAGGATCGGTACATCCGATCAACACACCTGCGGGACAGGTACAGGGTGGCAACAACAACTGCCCGAGTTACACCAGGAACGCACAATCCCTCCATCAGTGCTCAAACTGTCCTCAACAGGCTGAGAGAGGCTGGACTGAGGGCTTGTAGGACTGTTGTAAGACAGGTCCCCACCGGCAACATCGTCGCCTATGGGCACAAACCCACCGTTGCTGGACCAGGCAGGACTGGCAAAAAGTGCTCTTCACTGACACGTCGCGGATTGGTCTCACCAGGGGTGATGGTCGGATTTGTGTTTATCGTTGAAGTAATGAGCGTTACACCGAGGCCTGTACTCTGGAGTGGGATCGATTTGGAGGTGGAGGGTCCGTCATGGTCTGGGGCAGTGTGTCACAGCATCATCGGACTGAGCTTGTTGTCATTGCAGGCCATCTCAACGCTGTGCGTTACAGGGAAGACATCCTCCTCCCTCATGTGGTACCCTTCCTGCAGGCTCAACCTGACATGACCCTCCAGCATGACAATGCCACCAGCCATACTGCTCATTCTGTGCATGATTTCCTGCAAGACAGAAATGTCAATGTTCTGCCATGGCCAGCGACAAGCCCGGATCTCAATCCCATTGAGCACCTGTTGGATCGGAGGGAAAGGGCTAGGGTCATCCCCCCCCCCCCACAGGTGCCTTGGTGGAAGAGTGAGGTAACATCTCACAGCATGAACTGGCAAATATGGTGCAGTCCATGATGAGGAGATGCACTGCAGTACTTAATGCAGCTGGTGGCCACACCAGATACTGACAGTTACTTTTGAACCCCCCCCCTTTGTTCAGGGACACATTATTCCATTTCTGTTAGTCACATGTCTGTAGAACTTGTTCAGTTTATGTCTGTTGTTGAATCTTGTTATATCCATACAAATATTTACACATGCTAAGTTTGCTGAAAATAAACGCAGTTGACAGTGAGAGAACGTTTCTTTTTTTGCTGAGTTTCTTTATAAACCTTCCTCCTGTATTGATGGTTCTCTTCCCTCAGCTACTTTATCTATATAATGTAGATGACCTGAGGTGATAGACAGACCGCTCACAGTGTTATCCTGATCACTATCAGGCTCTTCAGTGAGAGGGATCAGCAGTGGGAGGGATCAGCAGCAGGGTGGCTCTACAGTGGGAGGGATCAGCAGCAGGGTGGCTCTACAGTGGAAGGGATCAGCAGCAGGGTGGCTCTACAGTGGGAGGGATCAGCAGCAGGGTGGCTCTACAGTGGGAGGGATCAGCAGCAGGGTGGCTCTACAGTGGGAGGGATCAGCAGCAGGGTGGCTCTACAGTGGGAGGGATCAGCAGCAGGGTGGCTCTACAGTGGGAGGGATCAGCAGCAGGGTGGCTCTACAGTGGGAGGGATCAGCAGCAGGGTGGCTCTGACTCAGATCATGGACAGATCACTTTCTATTTGTTTATTCCCCTGGGGTCCTCCTTTCTTTCACACAATACTTTATAGCAGAGCTCTCTGAACCTGTTCCTGGAGACCTACCGTCCCAGGGCTCAACGCTGAACTTTGTTACAAGGAGCATGTGTGCCCCAAAGTTGAAAATAAATAAATGTAGGACCACAGTGAAAAGTATTTTTAGATATTAAAGCTAGAATAATTAATTTTTCTAGGAACGCTGATGCTCCTAAATAAAATTGTCAGGTCGCTGGGCCTCCCGAGTGGCGCAGAGGTCTAAGGCACTGCAGTGCTTGAGCCATCACTACAGACTAAGGTTCGATCCCGGGCCGTGTCGCAGCTGTCCGCGACCAGGAGACCCATGAGGCGACACACAATTGACCCAGCGTTGTCCGGTTTAGGGGAAGGTTTGGTCAGCCGGGATGTCCTTGTCCCATGGCCTGTGTGAACAGTACACTTCCCTTCAGTAACCTGTCTGTGATAACTATGGGAAAATCTCAATTGCATACTCCAAGCATCCTCTCTCCTCCAAACCCATTTGATGAGAAGGCCAGAGGCTCTGGCTTTCTCATCCAATGGGTTTTGAGGAGTGAGGATGCTAGGAGTATGCAATTGAGATTCTCCCCATGGCCTAATTCTCCCTTCCTTCCTGCATCTGGAGTGCCTGCTTCCTCTAGTGACACACACACACACAGTGCCATTCTCACCTCACCTATTGCGATTTTCCTTCCTGCACCTGGAGTGCCACATTCCACCTGAGTGCCCCCTCTGTGACTGCCACACTCCTGTGGGTGGACACACACCTGCCTCACCCATATCACTTCACCTAGCACTCCTGGAAACTTTAGCTCTCAGAGCAAACATCTGAAGAATGTAAACAAAACAAATGAACTGTGATCTAGACCCTGGTAGACAATCCTCATGCAAAATAGGTTCCGGACCAGCTTTAGCTGTCTTTCAAGTAGCCTGAAGAATCCCTCAATGTAGGCTAATGACCTGTGGTAATGAATAAACCCGTTGTATCTTGTTCGCCTGTGGGATGTGTGCCAGTGTTTGCTGGAGACTGGGTTATGTACAGAGTCTGCTAGCATAAGCTTGCTAGTGTTAGCCTGCATTTAGGCTGTGTGAGACTAAATGATGCAGTGAGAAAGCTAGCATAGCATTAGCAGTTAGCTTGTACGCATGAAACTGGGTCACCGGTAGCTAAGCGACTTAACTCCAACATATGTCTTCTACAGAGGTCCAATGCAGCCGTTTAAAAAAATCTCAATATCAAATCATTTCTGGGTAACAATTAAGTACATTACAGTGATTGTTTTAAATTAAAATGGTCAAAAAGTAACAAAATAGCTTCTTAGCAAAGAGCAATTTCTCAAGCAAGAATTTTGCTAGGTCTGTCTGGGAGTGGTCTGATTGGGGAGGGGGAAACTGAACTAGCAGTTATTGGTAGAGAGATTTGGAACTCTTTCTTATTGGTCTATTAACTAGTCACCAGGCAGGCCAAAACTCCATCCCACCAAAACAGGCTCAAATTTCAGGCAGACTTTTCAAACAGCTCTTACACTAAAAGGGCATTATCATAATTGTCACAATTTCACAGTATTCTTCCAACCTGTGTGGAAATATACATATAAAAAAACACTGGCAAATCATGTTTTTTGACTGCATTGGTCCTTTAAGTTGTGATGCGCCCAGAAGAGTGTGCTCCAGTACTGGTAAAAATGGCCATTATTTTTATGCTTACCTTGTATCTGTTTGTCTGTAACGGCAAGCTTTTCTTTGGGTGCTGAAATCTGTAGTAGTCTGTCAAATTGCACCCTGTATTCCACTGTTTTCCAATGAAGTAGGAAGTTAGCGACTTCAAACATGCAGTAACTCAATACTTATAAAATATATACAATTCTTTAATGCTTACTGTGTACCTGTGCTTGTCCTGATTGCTATAGAGTTGTCAGTTTTGAATCCATAGTTTTTGATAAATAGCCTTCTCTGTTTCCCCTGACAAATCAAAAACATCTGATTTTTGACGGGGTCCTCCTCCTCTTCTGCTAACAGAGGTTGCTTAAAATGTTACTTTTGTCAAAAACTACGGATTTCAGCACCCGAAGTAAAGCTTGCAGTTACACAGGACAAACCTAGAGAAGGAAAACATTAAATAATGGACAGCTTTACAATTATTGACTGATAGTGACTCGATGTAGTTGGCGGTAGATTCTTCTGGGCGAATCACAACTTCTCTCCGTAGAAGACATTATACAAGTGTACAAAACATAAGCAACACCTGCTCTTTTCATGACATATACTGCCCAGGTGAATCCAGGTGAAAGCTATGATCCCTTATTGATGTCACATGTTAAATCCACTTCAATCAGTGTCGATGAAGGGGAGGAGACTGGTTAAAGAAGGATTTTTAAGCCTGGACACAATTGAGACACGGATTGTGTGTGTGTGTGTGCCTGTGTCTGTGTGTGCCTGTGTCTGTGTGTGCCAGTGTGTGTGTGTGCCAGTGTGTGTGTGTGCCTGTGTCTGTGTGTGCCTGTGTCTGTGTGTGCCTGTGTCTGTGTGTGCCTGTGTCTGTGTGTGCGCACCATTTCAGTGGGTGAATAGGCAAGACAAGATATTTAAGTGCCTTTGAACAGGGTGTGGTAGTAGGTGCCAGGCACACCGGTTTGATTGTGTCAAGAATGGCAACATTGCTGGCTTTTTCACACTAAACAGTTTCCTGGGCCAGCTACCCTTTGGAAGGCTTTCGATGCCTTGTAGAGTCTATGCCCTGACAAATTACAAGTGCTAGCATTAGCAGTTAGCTTGCTAGCGTTAGGCTGTAGGCTGTGTGAGATCGGGTTAGGATGCAGTGAGAGAGCTAGCGACGTTAGCAGTGAGGTCAGCAGTTTCTTTTTCCTGCTCTGACAATAACAGGTAACCTGAGGATGAGAAACTCTCTCCCTCTCACTTTCTCTCGATCTGCCTTTCTGTAGTGTTTTATATTTTATTTAACTAGGCAAGTCAGTTAAGAACAAATTGTTATTTACAATGACGGCCTTCCCCGGCCAAACCTGGATGACGCTGGGCTAATTGTGCGCCGCCCAATGGGACTCCCAATCACGGCCGGATAAATATAGCCTGGATTTGAACCAGGGACTGTAGTGACGCCTCTTGCACTGAGATGAAGTGCATTAGGCTGCCACAGTTAATATGTGAAATTAGGTGGGTGATTGCTATACGTTAACCCCCTCCCTCCCCCTCCAGGCCAGTCTGTCTGTGTGGGGATGGGGGGGTCTAGGAGTGGTGCTGTTCCTCATCACTTTTGGACCCTTCGCTATCTTCTACCTGGCCTTCTATATCTGCTGCGTTGTAGGCGGGTAAGTGTGTAAAACCTGTTTGAAGTTAAATCCTTTATAGATGTGTTTATGTGAAATGATCTGTCTTGGTTGTATCCCAGCTTTCAATAGGTTTTTACTGAGATTACTAATGAATCTGGTTGACCTGTCTTCTTCCTCTTCTCTTTTCCCTCTCTCCTCCTCCTCCAGTGGTTTTGCGGTCACTCTGTTGTTTGGGAAGACCAACTCAGAGAGACATCTTGAGAAGTGTGAACACTCCTACCTGCCAGCCACACAAACGGGTATACTGAAGGTAGGATCACACACTCACCAACACACACTCACACAAATGACTCTCTCTCCCCTCCCCCTCCATCTCTTTATCTCTCTCTCCCCCCTTTCTTTCTTTCCCCCCCAGACGTTGGATGAGATGAGGTTGGAGCAGAAGCCTATAAAGATAGATAGGAGACTGACTGGCTCCAACTACATAGACGAGCCTCTGCAACAGGTAAGTAACAGATGGATGAAGGATGGGCAAGTGAAAACAAACTGAGAGGGAGCACAGTGCTGACACACAGCCTGATGACACAGATACTTTCTGCTTACTGGGCTCTGTCTATACAACTGTGATTGAAGCCAAGTCACTAGTTTTAGTCTGCAACTATCTCAATGCAGACATTTATGTCTCTATAGCAAAGGGGTGTGTTTGAATTTCTGCCTGTCTTAGTGGATGTTTATGTACGTGTCTCAGTGTTGAACATAACAGACATATTCCCTCTGTTAGTCCTAGAGAATGATAGTTGTGACTGAAATGTGTCCACTAAAGGGCTAGTTAGTTGCTATAGCAGCCAGATAAAGTGAGGACATGTCTTTAAGTAGCCTAATTAGATCATGACCTGCCTGGATCAGCAGCCCCAGTGTGTGTGTGTGTGTGTGTGTGTGTGTGTGTGTGTGTGTGTGTGTGTGTGTGTGTGTGTGTGTGTGTGTGTGTGTGTGTGTGTGCGCGGGCGCGCGCGTTTGTGTGTGAGGTCCTGCGTGGTTTATCTCCCTCTTGTGTTCTGTATGGCCACTGTGGGTTTAATGAAAATGGACTTCTCACCTACAATAATGACTGGCCAGTTTCTCTCACTCACACTCTCTCCCTCTCCAGGTCATCCAGTTTGCATTGAGAGATTATATTCAGTATTGGTATTACACTCTGAGTGAGGATGAGTCTTTCCTGCTGGAAATCAGGCAGACTGTCCAGAACGCTTTGGTCCAGTTCTCTACACGGTAACATTCTATTACTGCTATATTACTGGTGATTTACTGCTCTTCCTTACTTCTCTATAACTACTGTGTTATTATTATACAGGTCTAAAGAGGTGGACTGGCAGCCTTATTTCACCACCAGACTGGTGGATGACTTCGCTACTCACCTCCGAGTCTTCAGAAAGGCCCAGGACAGACTGGAGCGCAGGGATGACAATAAACAGAGTAGGAATACACATCCACCGACAGACAGGCGCTCTCTCTCTCTGACATGATGATGATTGTGGTGATGTTGATGGTGTTAATTGTGGTAATGACAATTGTGTTGATGAAGGTGATGCTTGTGGTGATGTGTTTCTAGGGGACTTGTCGGAGGATATAGTGGAGTCATTTTTTGAGGCGGAGGTAGAGATGGAGAGGAGCGTCTGCAGAGATGTGGTCTGCACCTCCCTGAAGGATGAAGAAGGTAGACACACACACACTTTCCATTAGAGCGAGGAAGGTTCACACGCTGAACCTCAACAAAGAAGTTAAACCAACTTTGTGTGTGTGTGTGTATATATATATACACAAAGTGTACAAAACATTAAGAACACCTGCTCTTTCCATGACAGACTGACCAGGTGAATCCAGGTGGAAGCTGTTATCACTTATTGATGTTACCTGTTAATTCCACTTCAGTCAGTGTAGATGAGGAGACGGATTAAATAAGGATTTTAAAGCCTTGAGACAATTGAGACATGAATTGTGTTTGTGTGCCATTCAAGGATGAATGAGCAAGACAAAAGATGTAAATGCCTTTGAACGGGGTCTGGTGGTAGTTGCCAGGCACACTGGTTTGTTTTTCATGCTCAACCATTTCCCGCGTGTATCAAGAATGGTCCACCACCCAAAGGACATCCAGCCAACTTGACACGCTGTGGGAAGCATTGGAGTCAATATGGGCCAGCATCCCTGTGGAATATTTTCAACACCTTGTAGAATCCATACCCGACAAATTGAGTCTGTTCTGAGGGCAAAAGGGGGGGTGCAACTCAATATTCGGAAGGTGTTCCTAATGTTTGGTATACTCGGTGTACATCATAATGTTGACATTCAGGTACTGACATCTCTGTGTCTCTGTGTCAGGGTTCCTGAGGGACTTGTGTGAGGTGCTGCTCTACCTGTTACTACCTCCTGGAGACTTCCACAACAAGAACATGAGATACTTCCTCAGGGTGAGACACACACACACACAAACAGACATGCACAAACTCACACTGTGACACAAACACCAACATGAAATTGAGTGTGATGTGTGGTCCTGAGTGGCTCAGCCAGTAGAGCATGGCGCTTGCAACACCAAGGGTTGCGCGTTCGATACCCGCTGGGGCCACCAGTGGATAAAAGCCGTCTACTAAATGGCATGAAGTAATATTTTATGTGATGTAATTTGATTGTGTCCATGTCCCAGGAGATTCTGGCGCGAGGCGTTCTACTTCCTCTGGTCAACCAGCTGAGTGATCCTGATTACATCAACCAGTTTGTTATCTGGATGGTCAGTATCAGTAATCACGTCGATAATCAATATTGTTATTGGAATCTTTTATCAATATTACCACTTCATCAACCAGTTGTAGAAGGTTAGTAGAGATCAATAACTTTTATCAATACAACTGATATAAATGTTATATAAACGCGTGTATGTGTGTAGATCCGGGACTCTAGCTGTAACTACGAGGCGTTTATGAACATCTTGAAGCTGACAGACAAAGTGTCTGAGCTGGAGGCTGTTAAAGACAAGGCCCTGGAGGAACTACAGTACCTACGATCACTGGACACCGCAGGAGATGGTACACACACACACACACAGACATGCATGACGCCACACTTTTACCATAAAGTAAACTCAGCAAAAAAAGAAATGTCCCTTTTTCAGGACCCTGTCTTTCAAAGAAAATTCATAAAAATCAAAATAACTTCACAGATCTTCATTGTAAAGGGTTTAAACACTGTTTCCCATGCTTGTTCAATGAACCATAAACAATTAATGAACATGCACCTGTGGAATGGTTGTTAAGACACTGGCAGCTTACAGACGGTAGGCAATTAAGGACAGTTATGAAAACTTAGGACACTGAAGAGGCCTTTGTACTGACTCTGAAAAACACCAAAAGAAAGATGCCAAGGGTCCCTGCTCATCTGCGTGAACGTGCCTTAGGCATGCTGCAAGGAGGCATGAGGACTGCAGATGTGGCTAGGGCAATAAATTGCAATGTCCGTACTGTGAGATGCCTAAGACGGCGCTACAAGGAGACAGGATGGACAGCTGGTCGTCCTCGCAGTGGCAGACCACGTGTAACAACACCTGCACAGGATCAGTAAATTTGAGCATCACACCTGCGGGACAAGCACAGGATGGTAACAACAACTGCCCGAGTTACACCAGGAACGCACAATCCCTCCATCAGTGCTCAGACTGTACGCAATAGGCTGAGAGAGGCTGGACTGAGGGCTTGTAGGCCTGTTGTAAGACAGGTCCTCACCAGACATCATTGGCAACAACGTTTCCTTTTTTATCACCAGGGGTGATGGTCGGATTCGCGTTTATCGTTGAAGGAATGAGCGTTACACCGAGGCCTGTACTCTGGAGTGGGATCGATTCGGAGGTGGAGGGTCCGTCATGGTCTGAGGCGGTGTGTCACAGCATCATCGGACTGAGCTTGTCGTCATTGCAGGCAATCTCAATGCTGTGCATTACAGGGAAGACATCCTCCTTCCTTATGTGGTACCCTTCCTGCAGGCTCATCCTGACATGACCTTACAGCATGACAATGCCACCAGCCATACTGCTCGTTCTGTGCGTGATTTCCTGCAAGACAGGAATGTCAGTGTTCTGCCATGGCCAGCGACGAGCCCGGATCTCAATCTCAATCTCAAGTACTTAATGCAGCTGGTGGCCACACCAGATACTGACTGTTACTTTTGATTTTGACCCCTCCTTTGTTTAAGGACACATTATTCAATTTCTGTTAGTCTGTGGAGCTTCTTCAGTTTATGTCTCAGTTGTTGAATCTTGTTATGTTCATACAAATATCTACACATGTTAAGTTTACTGAAATAAACACAGTTGACAGTAAGAGGATGTTTTTTTTTGCTGAGTTTATACATACAATCCCCCCAAAATATATTTATTAATCTCTCATTCCACTCTCCTCATCTCCCTCCATCCCATTTCTTCCCTCTTTCTCTCCCTCTCTCAGATATCAATGTTATAAAGAATCAGATCAACAGTCTGTTGTTTGTGAAGAAGGTCTGTGAGACCAGGATACAGAGGCTACAGTCAGGGAAGGTCAGACATGGGGTATTATGGAGAGTTTGATGAACAGTGAAAATGAGTTTGACACACACTTACTAAACCTCTTTCTCATGCTTTCTATCTCTCCTTATCTCCACCTCTCTATCACTGCTGTAGGAAGTGGATACTCTGAAACTAGCAGCTAATTTGGGCAAGCTGTGCATCATCCCACTGGAACACGTCCTTGTTCACAACATCGCCTTGCAATTCTTTATGGGTTTGTACTGTACCACACACACAACATGCAAGCCAAGTTGTTTTTATATTTTATTTGACCTTTCATTTTTTAAATTTCACCTTTATTTAACAAGGTAGGCCTGTTGAGAACAAGTTCTCATTTACAACTGCGACCTGGCCAAGATGAAGCAAAGCAGTGCGACACAAACAACATAGTTACACATAGAATAAACAAACATACAGTCAATGGTCTATATACAGTGTGTGCATGAAGGAGGAAAGGCAATAAATAGGCCATAGTGGTGAAGTAATTACAATTTAGCAAATTAACACTAGTGACAGATGTGCAGATGAGGATGTGCAAGTAGAAATACTGGTGTGCAAAAGAGCAGAATTTATTATTATTATATATTTTTTTTAAGTATGAGGTAGGTAGTTGGTTGGATGGGCTATTTATAGATCGGTAAGCTACTCTGACAGCCGACGCTTGAAGTTAGTGAGGGAGATCTAAGACTCCAGCTTCAGTGATTTTTGCAATTCGTTCCAGTTCTTGGCAACCGAGAACTGGAAGGAAAGGCGGCCAAATGGGTGTTGGATTTGGGGATGACCAGTGAGATATACCTGCTGCAGCGCCTGCTACGGGTGGGTGTTGTTATGGTGACCAGTGAGCTGAGATAAGGCGGGGATTCACCTAGCAAAGACTTATAGATGACCTGGATCCAGTTGGTTTGGCGACGAATATGTAGCGAGGACCAGCCAACGAGAGCATACAGGTCGCAATGGTGGGTAGTATATGGGGCTTTGGTGACAAAACAGATGGCACTGTGATAGACTGCATCCAATTTGCTGAGTAGAGTGTTGGAGGCTATTTTGTAAATGACATCGCCGAAGTCAAGGATCGGTAGGATAGTCAGTTTTACGAGGGTATGTTTGGCAGCATGAGTGAAGGAGGCTTTGTTGCAAAATATGATTCTAGATTTAATTTTGGATTGGAGATGATTAATTAATATGATTCTTGAAGGAGAGTTTACAGTCTAACCAGACACCTAGGTATTTGTAGTTGTCCACATTTTCTAAGTCAGAACTGTCCAGAGTAATGATGCTAGGTGGGAGGGTGCGGGTAGCTATCGGTTGAAGAGCATATGCACTTAGTTTTACTTGTGTTTTAAGAGCAGTTGGAGGCCACGGAAGGAGTGTTGTGTGGCATTGGAGCTCGTTTGGAGGCTTGTTAACACAGTGTCCACCCAGGAAAGTCAGTTAAGAACAAATTGTTATTTACAATAAGTGCCTCCAAGAGTCAAATGGTCTCCAGTGGGGACGTGGGTTGGGGAAAAAACACACACAGACAGAAGACCCTGGAAAAGCACATACAACAGCAAACAAACTATGTGTGTGAAGGCATGTGTGTGCCTGACAGTGGAGGGCTACATAGGAATATCCTCACCCCTTACCTCTAACCCTTGACCTCTACCCTCTTCTGTAGACTACATGCAGGCGGCTGGGGCCCAGGCAGAGCTGTTCTTCTGGCTGACAGTGGAGGGCTACAGAGTAACAGCCCAGCAACAACTAGAGGTGATGGAGGGATGGCAGAAGGATGGAAAGAAGGGAGGTTCCACTCAAGGACTGCTGAAGGCTGCAGCATTAGGGGTCTATGAACAGTACCTGTCTGATAAGGTAACACACACGCTTTCACCACATACACTTTCGCAACACGTGCACAAAGCCACACATTTCTTCAACTTTTGTCCACCCTTTTCTCTCTTTCTTTCTCCCTTTCTCCCTGTTCCCCTCTCTCTCTCTCTCTCCAGGCATCCCCCAGGGTACAAGTAGATGAGGTGTCTGTAGTCAAACTAAGAGAGAAGCTACAGAAGGAAGGAGACCCCACGCCAGAGATATTCGACGAGATCCAGAGAAAAGTGTGTTTTTGTTAGTCTGATGAAAAGGTTATCAACTGTCTGAGACTGTAACAGCTAGCAAGCATATTTGAGACCTTTGCACTCAATGTGTTGTTGTGGATCCAACTAAACTATTCCCATGTGTTCTGGTGTGTGTGTTGCAGGTGTATGACATGATGCTTCGTGATGAGAGGTACTACCCGTCGTTCAGACAGAGTCCCCTCTACATCAGGATGTTAGCTGAACTGGACATGCTCAAAGAACCCTCTTATAGAGGATCAGATGACGGAGATGGAGGTTAGTACGGTCTGTCTATGTCTGTGCGTTGTAAGCGTAGCTTAACCCTAACCCAGGGGTGAGAGGAGGGCCGAGTGTCTGCGGGTTTTTACTTCTCCCTTTTTATCAATGAAGGCAATTGATTAGTTAGGAACTCCCCTCACCTGGTTGTCTAGGTCTTAGTTGGACACCTATTGAAAATAAATAACAAAACTAACAGGACACACAGCCCTCCATGGAATGAGTTTGATACCTCTGGCTCAACCCATTCTCCATAACTTTGAAGAGAAACTGTTGTCCTATATCTTGAACTATTTCTCTCTCTTCCTCTACAGAATCGTTCAACGGTTCTCCAACAGGAAGCATTAATCTAGTAAGTCCTCGTCAGTCCCTGAGACACACCAGCGCTCAGTGCAGTCATTAAATACAGCCAGCCCTGGTCACGGTACTGTCTTTTAGAACAGGCGTTGTGTTATTGGACCTCTAGTGGTGTTCGCTACCCTGCTATAGAGTTGTTAAGATTTAACAACTGTTAGGAAATGGTTGACTTTTGCTGCTGTCGAAGTAGCAGTATTGCTGCTGGTGATTGGCTGTTAGTACAGGGATTAACAGTATCTCTGGTTCTTATTGGTTGTTTCTCTCCACTGTTTACAGTCTCTGGATGACCTTTCGAATTCCTGCCATGACGACAATATACAGCTACACGCCTTCATCTCTGACACAGGTACTCACACACTTGAATTCAGACTTGTGATATCCAGTCAGATGAGTGTGTTGTCTGTGGTGGGATGTGAGCATGCATTTAGTTTTACTAGTGTTTTAAGAACAGTTGGAGGACTTAGGCTAGTGTGCTACTGAAAGTTAACCAACTACCATTGTTCTCTCACTTGCATGTGTGTCTACTGACTACTAATGTGGTTTCATTCAGATATGTGTGGGTACAACAGTAGTGGCCTTAAAAACGTTACCCTGTCAAAATGCCTTGATGCTGTAAGAAGCCTAGATGCAGTGTTGTCTCCTAACACTACAAGACGGCAGTCCAGTGAGTTCCATTATTTATGGCATGGAATATGTATCTTGGATGATACAATGGAAAGCATGTTTTGGATTGATTTTGGTGGGCAGGGTGGGCAAGATTTTACAGCGGTGCGACGAGTAACTTTTGTTTTAGGGCCAGAACTGTGTGTGTGCCTTATTGAACTACTGACCACTCCCCCGACTAGCCCCCTCCTCCCCTCTCCATCACCCTTTGACCTGTAACCTCATCTCCTCACGTTAACCATCAACTTGTATCACTCATGTTACCATCTCATGTTGCTGCTACTTTTCTTTTTACACTTTCATTATTTCATCACCTTTACCATTTCTTCTCTTTTTCCTTCACTTATTCCTTTGCTACTTTTTTGTCATCTGTCCTGATTCCCCTTCTCCGTCTGTGCGCTTCCTCTTTATCCTTTCTCCCTTCCCTCTCCTGCCTCCTCTTCCCCCTGGTCTCTGTGTATCAGTAGCTGATGCTTGTCTCCCCGGGGCTGGGTTGGGTATGGGGTTGGGGCTGCCGGGTGCTACAGGGGTGTGTAATGACCACGGCAAGACCTACGCCCTCTACGCCATCACCGTGTGCCGCCGTAACCACGACGGCAGCGAGGACTCCTGGAAAACCTACCGCCGCTACTCCGACTTCCACGACTTCCACATGAGGATCACGGAGCAGGTAAAGGTAAATATATGTGGGTTCCTATAACAAAGTCCTTCTGACTTCTAAGGTGTGTACATAGATATGGAAAGATGGCATACCTTCTATCCTTGCAATCGCATCGTCTGTGACAGCATCTCCATTTTAAATTTGTATTAAAGTTATACTTCTAAGAGTCCGTTGGCAGTTTGTAAATAAACTGAAAAGGTGCATAACACCACCTAATGTGCTGGAGTGCGTATAGTCTGAACAGGTATAAAGCCAAGGTTGGTGATTTACTGCCTCCTGCACTTAAGGAATTTTGCTTACCTGGATGAAATGAAAAGTGATCCTGCCTTGACCCATAGCAAGTCCCACCCAATTGACTACTTCAAAATGGTGGAAGCCCCAATGGTGCTGCCCATGCTAAAAACAGACTTTGGTCTAAGTGCACCCTCCACCCATCTCTATGGATGTGTGTTGTACCTCCATTTTGGGAACCTGGCAAGTATGTGTGTGTTTGATATATTCCAGTTTGAGAACTTGATGTCGATCCTGAAGCTGCCAGGGAAGAAGACGTTCAACAACATGGACAGAGACTTCCTGGAGAAGAGGAAAAAAGATCTCAACGCATACCTACAGGTGGGAGTGTGTGTAGTTTACCTGTTTTACGTGGCTATGTCCATTCCTCTCTTCTCTCTCTGTGTGTGTAGTATACCTGTTTTATGTGGCTATGTCCATTCCTCTCTTCTCTCTCTGTGTGTGTAGTATACCTGTTTTACGTGGCTATGCCCATTCCTCTCTTCTCTCTGTGTGTGTAGTTGTTATATCTTTAGTATACCTGTTTTACGTGGCTATGCCCATTCCTCTCTTCTCTCTGTGTGTGTAGTTGTTATATCTTTAGTATACCTGTTTTACGTGGCTATGCCCATTCCTCTCTTCTCTCTGTGTGTGTAGTTGTTATATCTTTAGTATATCTGTTTTACATGGCTATGCCCATTCCTCTCTTCTCTCTCTGTGTGTGTAGTATACCTGTTTTACGTGGCTATGCCCATTCCTCTCTTCTCTCTGTGTGTGTAGTTGTTATATCTTTAGTATACCTGTTTTACGTGGCTATGCCCATTCCTCTCTTCTCTGTGTGTGTAGTTGTTATATCTTTAGTATATCTGTTTTACATGGCTATGCCCATTCCTCTCTTCTCTCTCTGTGTGTGTAGTATACCTGTTTTACGTGGCTATGCCCATTCCTCTCTTCTCTCTCTGTGTGTTAGCTGCTGCTGAATCCAGAGATGATGAAGGCCTGTCCTACTCTGGTTCACTATGTCTATGACTTCCTGGAGAATAAGCAATACAGCAAGGGCAAGGGAGACTTCGCACGCAAGGTACACACACACACACACACACACACGGCAGATAGCCTAGCGGTTAAGAACTTTGGTCCAGAAACCGAAAGGTCGCTGGTTCGAGTCCCCGATCCGACTAGGTGAAATTTCTATCGATGTGTCCTTGAGCAAGGGACTGAACCCTAATTGCTCCTGTAAGCAGACACTCTTGCTCTGGGTAAGAGTGTCTGCTAAATGATATATTTTGTTTACATGTAAAAACATACTCACGTTGCCCAGCTGTACATACTCAAGTGGCTTCGCTACGGAATCGCTCACTACACTCTCCTGTCGCGTGTTTGTCTGTGTGTGTCTCATTTACATTATTTAGCAGATGCTCTTACACAGTAGTGAGTGAATACATTTTCATACTGGTCCCCCATGGGAATCGAACCCACAACCCTGGCGTTGCAAGCGTCATTCTTTACCAACTGAGCCACATGTCTCAACAGATGGATACGTTTGTGAACCCGCTGCGTAGCTCGATGCGTAACGTGTCTAACGCAGTGAAGAGACTGCCAGATAGTCTGGCTGAAGGGATGAACACTGCTGCTGACAACATGGGACGCATGTCAGAGAAACTGGGCCAGGACATCAAACAGTCCATGTTCAAGGTAAGGACTCGACCTATTAGGGATGTGACAAATTGAAAACATTTCTTAACGTTTGAACTGAAAAAATCATATTGGTTTTCCGTTTAAAACGATAAGAAAAATGCACATAATTCCACGTGATGCCAGCAACAATTTAGGTGTCGCGGTATGTCCCTTTCAGATGGTTAAGCATTGCAGCTGTACTACGATTACTGTCCCTCAATTCCACCTTACAAAGTTTACATTTCCTTCTCATTTATCTTCTCACTGTATCGCCCTGCAGGGCTTCGCTGCTGTCGCTCGTCTTTCTCTACCATTTTTCCAAATGTTAACAACGATGAAGTAGTGGAGTGTCGACTCCAAAATAATTGACTCCTTGCACGTCGACTCCCAGTTTCGACTCTCATTTCTGAGTGTCAAGTTCCAGAATTTATGGGACAGAGGAGACTTAGTTGCCGTACTTCCGAGAACACAAACATTTGCATCTTTCATAGCGAGCTAGCGAGGAACGAGGGGGAGGGGAGGGGCACAGTCAGGTCGACCACCAGGCATAAAGTCAGAACCGTGCACTAGGCCTATCTACCTATCTGCCAATCAAAAACTGTATCTCGCAATTTCTTGTCTTGCAACGTCTCACAACGTCAGTAAAGCAGGGTCTATCATCAATGAATAGGCTGGGATACTGAGATGAGTGAGATGCAACACTTAGCTCTCGGTGTCTGCGAATGTGCACGGACTCGCTTCACACTGTGGTTGCCACGGCACCAAAACAGCGGATAATTTGAGCCTCGCGCTTCAACGACCTTAGTTGTTACGGAAATTGACCCACTATGCTGTTTAGTTTCTGCATCTATGTAAGGGTTTTTCTTAACGTTAAGGATCCCAATGAAACATTTTAAACATTCACAGGCCTACTACCTATACTACAACCTTATATAACCAACATTGGACGCATGTCTGAGAAACTGGGGCAACATCAAACAGTCCATGTTCAACAGTCTTGCTACACTCTCTAACCTTAAAAGTCCAACCAGACTGACCATGTATTAATTATACTCCGACTATACATCAACCAGACTCTGACTATACTCTACTGTCTGATGTCCAGGTGCCTCCACTGCTCCCCAAGTCTGACGTTGACCCAGAGCACTGCCGAGTCTCAGCCCAGCTGGACGACAACGTGAGTACAACACCCCGACTAGCACACGGTCCCACCAGTTTATAGGCCCTCTCCTCTGGAACATGTTCAATTAGTGAAAGCAATATAGTAGTATAACGTTTACTTTGGGAGGTGTGTGTTTTCCAGGTGGATGATAACATCCCCCTGCGTGTGATGCTGCTGCTGATGGATGAGGTGTTTGACCTGAAGGAGAGGAACCAGTGGCTTCGCAGGAACATCAAGAACCTTCTGCAGCAACTCATCAGAGCCACATACGGAGACACTATCAACAGGTACTGTACACACACACACACACACACACACACACACACACACACACACACACACACACACACACACACACACACACACACACACACACACACACACACACACACACACACACACCAGTGCCACATACGGAGACACTATCAACAGGTACTGTACACACACACACACTCATCAGAGCCACATACGGAGACACTATCAACAGGTACTGTACACACACACACACACATACACACCAGTGCCACATACGGAGACACTATCAACAGGTACTGTACACACACACACACACACACACACACACACACACACACACACACACACACACACACACACACACACACACCAGTGCCACATACGGAGACACTATCACAGGTACTGTACACACACACACACACACACACCAGTGCCACATACGGAGACACTATCAACAGGTACTGTACTGTACACACACACACACACACACACACACACACACCAGTGCCACATACGGAGACACTATCAACAGGTACTGTACACACACACACACACACACACACACACACACACTCACCACACACACGGAGACACTCAACACACTATCACAGGTACACACTCACCAGTGCCACATACGGAGACACTATCAACAGGTACTGTACACACACACACACACACACACACACACACACACACACACACACTCACCAGTGCCACATACGGAGACACTATCAACAGGTACTGTACACACACACACTCACCAGTGCCACATACGGAGACACTATCAACAGGTACTGTACTGTACACACACACACACACACACACACACACACACACACACACACACACACACACACACACACACACACACACACACACACACACACACACACATCAGAGCCACATACGGAGACACTATCAACAGGTACTGTACACACACACACACCAGTGCCACATACGGAGACACTATCAACAGGTACTGTACACACACACACACCAGTGCCACATACGGACACACTATCAACAGGTACTGTACACACACACACACACACACACACACACACACACACACACACGAGCCACATACGGAGACACTATCAACAGGTACTGTACACACACACACACACACACACACACACACACACACTCACCAGTGCCACACACAGCGATCTGACTGTATTGTCTGTCCCTCTGGTCTCTGCAGGAAGATCGTTGATCATGTGGACTTCATGACAGCTCCAGAACAGGTGGCAGACTACGTCAAGAAGTTCAGGTGACAAACACAGACACACACACACACATTATTAGATTGCTGTGTGTGATTGGTTAGAAGGTAACTCTCTGTGGTCCCGTCCCTGTGCAGGGATTCATACTGGCCCAACGGAATCCTAGCAGAGTCTCCGCCCCGCCGGGACAAGAACATCCGCATGAGGACACGGGTCGCCGCCAAGACCAACCTATTGGGAATCATGCCAGGTAATGCACACACACACACACACACACACACACACACACACACACACACACACACACACACACACACAGAGTGAACACATTTGTTCACTATTAATACAGAATGTCTCACTCTATCCTCCTCTAGATGAGTTGAAGCACATCATAGGGGCGGATACGACTCGTAAAGGCATCCTTCGTGTGTTTGACATGTTCCAACACGGACCAATGAATCGTCGGCTGGTCTACGTGCTCCTAGAAGGATTCCTGGAGACCATGTTCCCTCAGTACAAGTTCCCAGAGCTGTTTGTCAAACTGCATTCCCGTTCGCCGCGCACAGCCAGATATACACAGAAACTCAAGAGTACCTCCCTGAAGAGGTGACAGGAGACTGGGATTGGGCAGGGTACTTGGTGACACACACTCGCTCACACGCCGTGAGAGAACAAAGGAAGGAGGGGAGTAGTGGGGAGGGTGTGTATGCGTGCTGGTGAGAAGAGGTGTGCGTGTCCTTCTTTCTATGTCAAGAGGTGCTTTTTGGGCCATCCGAGCACTTAACTCTTCCCTCCTCTCCCCTACATGCCTCTCACATTCTCTTCTCCTCAACTCACTCACACACACCCTCCTGTGCACAGTTTAGAGACCGCATTTGTGTTTTATTTTATTTTTGTACTTTTTACTTCCTACTAAACTATTTTATTGTAGATGTGTGGTCAGACTGACAGCTGCTCTGATATACACAGCAGCTGATCTCCGTTACTGATACCAGAGAGCAGAGCTATGTATAGAGAAATACATGGGTCGTTCCATGTAATGAGCCCCTTTTGGGTAGTGTTTCCCAAACTCGGTCCTGGGTTCACAATGAGTTTTTTTGCCCTAGCACTACACAGCTGATTTCAAGTAATCAAAGTTTGATGATGAGTTTATTAATCATCTTTGTAGTGCTAGGGCAAAAACCAAAACATGCAACCCTTAAGGTCCCGAGGACCAAGTTTTGGAAACGCTGGGTTAGAGTAATTTGGTGGGAAAGAAATGTAGATTTAATGAAGAGCATATTTTCAACCTAATAAAAAGCATAGTTTCCCATCTCAAGAGGTTAAAGAAAAGAATAACTGGGTGGCAGGTAGCCTAGCGGTTAGGAGCATTGGGCAAGTAACCGAAAGGTCACTGGTTGGAATCCCCGAGCCGACTAGGTGAAAAATCTGTCGGTGCCTTTAAGGGAAATGAACCATCATTGTTCCTGTAAGTCGCTCTGGATAAGGGTGTCTACTAAATGACTAAAATGAGGAAACAAAGATGCTAAATGTAAGTGCCAGATAAAGTAACAGGGTTGACCGTAACAGGGTTGACCGTAACAGGGTTGACCGTAACAGGGTTGACCGTAACAGGGTTGACCGTAACAGGGTTGACCGTAACAGGGTTGACCGTAACAGGGTTGACCGTAACAGGGTTGACCGTAACAGGGTTGACCGTAACAGGGTTGACGATTCAACCTTCAATCACCCCTAAATCCCTTGTGACCGGGGGAATGGAAGGCTCTTGTGTGCAACAGGGAGTGGCAATTGAATGCCAGCTTCACAAAAAACTATGAATTCTTAAAACATTTTTAGCCTTTCTATCTATGGGTAACAGGGTTGTCGTGTTATGCTCAACCCACTCAGTTTTCCACCACAAAACAAGAAAAAATGGCAAAAAAGAGTAAACCAGTTCATCTGCTTTTACATTATAATTTTACTGTTAAATGTTACATTTTTCACTTGAATTTAAAAAAAAGAATATGATAGTTCATTTAACAGGGTTTACCTGAATGAATCACATTAATTAAATACTCTTCACAAATTACATTGTCAAAGCAACAATATAACTTAGGCTTCACAGTGATGGTGAAAACATGGAGACATTTTTGGGTTAACATCTTCCTAGAAGTAACAGAGAGTGCACGGAGGGACATGGCAGAATTGTGGCACTTTAGCAAGTCTATTCATATTCAAAATCAAATGTATTGAATTGTCCATGTGGTCACTTCATTTAATATAACAGGCTTTTAAAGATGCACTATGCAGAAATTGATCTGCCATTTATTTTCTGGTTGCGCGAATTCTAATAGTTCGCCTAATTTCAGTTTGTGACGAAACAAGCAAGTACAGGGAAGAGAATCATTGTACTATGTAAACCGCCGTGAAATAGCTTTTCGATAACCAAAAATATTGTATTTACAGCTGTTTGACGCTGGTGTACAAAAAAAATGAATGTAAAAGTTGCTAAATGAAACTTAAGACCGTGAAGCATAGAAATAACCCACATAGAACATATATGCTGCTTCTAAGACTTGCTTTCAATGAGTGACAGATCTATAACTCATATTTCTGTGTGAATTTGGTTGGGTCGCCCAAAAAGTAAGATATTGCAGCTTTAAAAATCAATATTTCCGCACAATTTCTACTAAAAATTTCAAAGGGATGCAAAAGGGACTCATTTTGTAGAACGACCCACATAGGTTGAATGGCATATGTTGTGTATATACTGTACCTGTACATAGAAATAGAATGAATAGATTCTCTTTCTACGGATATATATATATATATATATATATATATATATGGGTCTGACTTGTACTGTAAGCTTTTAAACAGCAGAAGACAGATGAGGAAATAGAGACAGAGAATGGGCTTGCAGTGTCAACCACATCTGGTTCTGCAAGGCGTTTTTTCACATTTTTGTTATTTTGTGTTTTTTTTTACACAATGTGACATCCATGCCTGCCATAATCCTTTCACACAGGGAGGCAGGGTTTGGCCTAAAGGCCATTTCCCATTTTTAATGCACCGGTCAGTAGCCATGACAACCAAAGCCCTAGCTGTTTGTATGTCTGTGTCTCGACAGGCATGATAGAGACAGCTCTAGTCTACTCACTGTGCTTCCTATTGTTAATCATGTGAAAGTAGAAGAAACCAGAATGCACAGCTCACCTGCTTTCTCTAGAGCTGAGACCTGGGTAAATTTGAAATGGCACCCCATTCTAGTGCACTGCTTTTGGACAGACGGATCCTAATAGTAGTCCACTTTTATATTAGGCATATGGTGCCATTTTGGACGGAGCCAGAATGAAATGAAACAGGCCAGACTGTGTGAATGTTGCCGTCTGTGGAGGTGACTGTCTGTCGGGTATCTACGCATACACAGGTATGCCTATTAGAATGTACTCTGTGGGTCCTGTCTGTCTGTGTTCGGTCTTTTAGGGTTTTTGTGTGTTTCTGTGTGTTTGAGTGTGTAGCAGTAACATGAAGCCCTCCCCAGTCAGACACTGTGCCAGTGTGAGCTTTAGTGAAGCAGCCTTAATACAGACCAAGAGACCATGCTATAGTAACGCTCTCTCTCTCTCACACACACACACACTCGCAGCACTACGTTACAAAGAGAAAACCAACTGATATCCCTACTTAATCACACTTTTATTGTCATTAATTTTGTGCAATATTTTTCTTTAATGCATGTGTATTTGAATAACTGTATATTGTATAAAATGTAAACTAAAATGTTTTGAAAAATTGTAGAAAAGGTGAAAATTCTCCCCCTTCCCCAAAGAAAAAAAGTATTCTAACCCCAACAACCTACATTCCGATGTTAAAAAATGTGTTTAGACTTGTTTTATAAGTCTGTTTTTTGGGGGGGGTTCTCACTCCTGATGAATCTGTGGTTTCCGTGCTGATATGTCAGTAGCAGGAAAGAGGAGTGATCAGCCAGTCGAGCTAAAGCCTCTTGATAGAAAGCTAGCTCATTGGTCTAGCAATATAGGAGAGGGGCTTATTATGCATTTGAGCCTGTTTGGAGCGCAAACAAAAATGACATCCTGTTATATGAACCGATGACACGAGAGACTTTGTCATCTGACCAATCGAATTGCAGGAATACTGTGTTCCTGTGAACCAATAGAATCACTGCTGAAGAGCACTTACTACCCGAGTTCTTCCATTGGACGAACAGAGCTCCATTCCACTGCTGCCATTGGATGGAAGGGTCCCTCGTCTGCTGTGATTGGCTGGCAATGAGCAGCTCTTGACTGTGATTGACAGCGTGAGGACATTAACTCTAAGCTGTGACACCTTTTTAAAGGGAGGTGGATATTTGTCCCTGGACTGGAGAGTTGACCAGGGGAACCCCATAGGACTTCACCTTAAAAGCCTCCACACTCTCCTCCTGTTCAAGATGGCTTTGCTGTTGATGTTTTTTAATCCCTTGGGGACAGGTTTTCATAGCGTTTACCTCACATCAACATGATCCTGTGTTGTATAAATCATGAAATGAATGGGAACAGAATCTAATGGGTGAACACAATGAGACAACACGGCCTCATGTCGATTTTGATGAAACGTTGCTGTGAAAAACTGGGATCTCCTAGTACATTATGAATCTATGATAATGAGCCGTGTGCATATCTGTGTACAGTACGTGTCTATAGTGTGCCTAAATGTCTGTCAACTCTATTTTCATATTTTTCTTTAACAAAAGATAAAGATCAAACAGAATGTCATGGTCATTTTAGACTGAAAAGAACTCAAGACTCTAGAACCAGAGAAATCTAAAGATTTTAGAGCCAGGGGTGTGTTTTAGACTCTAGAACTAGGTGTGGCCAACCCTCTTCCTGGAGAACTACTGGCTTTTGCTTAAACCCTGCTCTGTTCTAATACACCCAATTTAGCCAATCAAGGTCTCGATGAGGAGCAGCTGAACCAGGTGTGTTAGAGCAGGGCTGGAGAAAAATCCTGCACAGGAGGGTAGCTCTCCAAGAGCAGAGTTGGAGACCCCTACTCTGGTGTTTCTTGCATCATGCTTATCAAACTATTCCTTTGGAGACGCTGAACTCCGATCAGTATAACACTAATAATAAAATGATAACTAACTGACCACTGTGTGGTGTGTGTGGCACGAGTTGCTCTTCAGTGATCTCTCACTCTCCTACAGAGTCTCTTGCTTCCTCCCACTTTGTCTCCCTTTTCTCCCTCACTCGTTTCCTCTCTCTGCAACCACACACTCCAGCTAGAGTTAGCAGGAGCTGCTGTTAGCAGCTTAACACGGTTTAGGAGATGTAGATTTGTAAAAACATTCACACTCACCAGCTTAGCAGCAGTCTAAGGCTGCAGGGCTCAGCGTAGCTGTAGGGCATCTCTCACTTACACACAACACGAATGATGTGTTCAAAACAACTGGGATCTAAGGGGAAAAAATTGTTTTGACTAGGAAAAATTGTTTTGAACGGTCATCCAACTCGGAATTCTAAGTCGAAAACTCAGGCATCTTTTTGGAGCTCCGACCTGAAGATCACTGATGTCATGATTTGACCTTGTTTTTTTCCCAGAGTTCCCAGTTGTCTTGAAAGCACCAAAACACCCTCCCCTTGGCAGCTGATTTGTAGCCAGTGCTATGTCATGACTTCTGTCGCTGCAAGGTGGCGTCCTTGCATCTTCAGTGGAACATACTGTATTAATCTGTTTGGTCTATAGATTTTAATCCGATAGCTCCTGGGTATCTCATATCTGAGCCACATTCTTCACTGATATACATTTGATAAGGAATGTCCCCAGGTCGGGGAGACTCTTTAGGCAAAAGGTCAGAGGTAGCCTATTCAGTGACCGAAGAAGCTATTAATAACAGTCATTATAGGGACAGACTACATGTCAATCAACCACCCTGAGCAGGGCCAGTTCCAAGCATAAGTAACATGAGGTCACTTAGGGCCCCCAGCCACTAGGGAACTCAGTCGGGCCTCAAACCTACTATTGAGAGTAAGGATAGTAGAATACACTAATAAATGTGGTTGTGCATCCGCAGTTTTTCTCTGGTAATTACAGTCACTGGCAGTCACTCATTTAGCCATGTCAGCTAATACTTTTTAGATTGGTAGTTAGTCTAGCCAGCTATCTAAACTTGTAGTAATTTTGGCCATATATCAACCTGGCCTTCATGGGGCCCACATTGATTTTGTTAATCATTCTCACTCAGATACTATATTAACATTGCATAAGTCCTTACATTTGTAGAATTGCAGGAAATTAGCTGTAAAGCTACAATGTGTAACTTTTTGGGTGTGTTATAGATCTGTCATTCACATTGAAAGCAAGTCTAAGAAGTGGTAGATATGTTCAATGTGTGCTATTTTTGTTTATACATCTTTTGGTTTTCTACACCAGCTTCAAACAGCTGAAAATACAATATTTTTGGTTATGGAAAACATATTTCACAGCAGTTCAGATGGTACAATGATTCTCTACACTATACTTGCTTGTTTTGTCACATAAACTGAAATTAGGCGAACGATTCGAATAGTGCATCTTTAAAACTGCAAACATGCAAAATGGGTAGAACTGCAGGAAATGTGTTATTAAAATTACGTTTTTTCTCCGCTCCATGACAAAATGTGTAGAATCGCAGAAAACGTGCTTTAAAAGGAAATGTACTTAAAAAATATATCTCCACTGTCAAGAGGGTGGCCACTAAAATGTTTAGCTGAGAGGTGGGGGGGCACCACATTTCACTTATGGCCCCCAGAAGGCGATAACTGGCCCTGACCAAGAGGCTGTATCTACTTTACTGATGCATTATGCAATACCAATCAAAAGTTTGGACATACTTACTTATTCAAGGGTTTTTCTTTATTTTTACTAGTTTTTACATTGTGGAATAATACTGTAAACATCAAAACTATGAAATAACAAATATGGAATCATGTGGTAACTAAAAAAGTGTTAAACTTATCTAAATATATTTTATATGTGAGATTCTTCAAAGCAGCCACCCTTTGACTTGATGACTGCTTTGCACACTCTTGGCATTCTCTCAACCAGCTTCGAGGTAGTTTTGTTTTGCCACAGAGCACCAGTCTAGGGCCCATTACATGAACCGTCAAAAGCGGTGGGGGAGGAGTGCCCTTCTCAAATCAAGCAAGAATCTGTGCTGCTTGGAAGTGTTCAACAAGGCAGCATAGTGCATGGTCTAGAAATATACAGTGCCTTGCGAAAGTATTCGGCCCCCTTGAACTTTGCGACCTTTTGCCACATTTCAGGCTTCAAACATAAAGATATAAAACTGTATTTTTTTTGTGAAGAATCAACAACAAGTGGGACACAATCATGAGGGGAACGACATTTATTGGATATTTCAAACTTTTTTAACAAATCAAAAACTGAAAAATTGGGCGTGCAAAATCATTCAGCCCCTTTACTTTCAGTGCAGCAAACTCTCTCCAGAAGTTCAGTGAGGATCTCTGAATGATCCAATGTTGACCTAAATGACTAATGATGATAAATACAATCCACCTGTGTGTAATCAAGTCTCTGTATAAATGCACCTGCACTGTGATAGTCTCAGAGGTCCGTTAAAAGCGTAGAGAGCATCATGAAGAACAAGGAACACACCAGGCAGGTCCGAGATACTGTTATGAAGAAGTTTAAAGCCAGATTTGGATACAAAAAGATTTCCCAAGCTTTAAACATCCCAAGGAGCACTGTGCAAGCGATAATATTGAAATGGAAGGAGTATCAGACCACTGAAATTCTACCAAGACCTGGCCGTCCCTCTAAACTTTCAGCTCATACAAGGAGAAGACTGATCAGAGATGCAGCCAAGAGGCCCATGATCACTCTGGATGAACTGCAGAGATCTACAGCTGAGGTGGGAGACTCTGTCCATAGGACAACAATCAGTTGTATATTGCACAAATCTGGCCTATGGAAGAGTGGCAAGAAGAAAGCCATTTCTTAAAGATATCCATAAAAAGTGTTGTTTAAAGTTTGCCACAGGCCACCTGGGAGACACACCAAACATGTGGAAGAAGGTGCTCTGGTCAGATGAAACCAAAATTTAACTTTTTGGCAACAATGCAAAATGTTATGTTTGGCGTAAAAGCAACACAGCTCATCACCCTGAACACACCATCCCCACTGTCAAACATGGTGGTGGCAGCATCATGGTTTGGGCCTGCTTTTCTTCAGCAGGGACAGGGAAGATGGTTAAAATTGATGGGAAGATGGATGGAGCCAAATACAGGACCATTCTGGAAGAAAACCTGATGGAGTCTGCAAAAGACCTGAGACTGGGACGGAGATTTGTCTTCCAACAAGACAATGATCCAAAACATAAAGCAAAATCTACAATGGAATGGTTCAAAAATAAACATATCCAGGTGTTAGAATGGCCAAGTCAAAGTCCAGACCTGAATCCAATCGAGAATCTGTGGAAAGAACTGAAAACTGCTGTTCACAAATGCTCTCCATCCAACCTCACTGAGCTCGAGCTGTTTTGCAAGGAGGAATGGGAAAAAAATTCAGTCTCTCGATGTGCAAAACTGATAGGGACATACCCCAAGCGACTTACAGCTGTAATCGCAGCAAAAGGTGGCGCTACAAAGTATTAACTTAAGGGGGCTGAATAATTTTGCACGCCCAATTTTTCAGTTTTTGATTTGTTAAAGTTTGAAATATCCAATAAATGTCGTTCCACTTCATGATTGTGTCCCACTTGTTGTTGATTCTTCACAAAAAAATACAGTTTTATATCTTTGTTTGAAGCCTGAAATGTGGCAAAAGGTCGCAAAGTTCAAGGGGGCCGAATACTTTCACAAGGCACTGTACATCTCTTCTCCATAAAATATGTTTGAATTTTCAAACTAGTTTTGAATGGGAAGTATAGTAATATTGTATTTTATCAAAAGCAGTATCACTTTTACATGTGAAAACACATACTCACACATAATCATACTCAATACTCCACAGCTCACTTTTGTTTTGAGCCGACTTTGTTTACCTGGGAACCCAGCTTAATCGAATCCCCTCAGTGTTTGACAGGTTCTGGGGATTTTATTTTACAAGATCTCCTCAAAAGTAGTTATAAGAATTGCTGTGTAGAGTTACTAGCTACAGTTGACGCTTACAGTTAAACTAATCTATTTCATAATGATTAAGAGTGGAAGTTTTCAATCAATTGTCAAATCTGAGAGATGCACATACAGTAGACCTATGACCACGGGGCGCAACTTTGGTTTTAGAAGTGGGGGCAAATATATATGTATATATATGTTTTTTTCTCCAGTTGTTTTATACTCTAAACATCCACCCGCTCTGAGAGGTCCGCATGGTCCTAAAGCACACCAGTGCCTCGTTTTTGTATCCCATTCCAATGATAAACCTGTGGGGGACAAAAATGCAATTTCATAATGTGGGGGGACATGTCGTCCCCGTTCCCATCCCCAGTGAAGGTTGCTCCCCTGCGCCTACCTATCCCACGTTTTTATTCTAGGTCCGTTATGTCAAATATTTTGTAAATGGATTTCCCCAATGAAACACGGAAGGAGTTATATTACGCTGGCTGGGGCTGGCCAGGGCTGAACCGGGAAATTGCCCGTCACCATCGGCGAAAGCAGAGAGGAATGCCCTTCTCAAAATCTGGCTTGGTCATGTTGTCAACAGGGCATCATTGTGCATTGTCCAGAAACATACAAGATCTTTTTTCCATAAAATAAATTTTTGAATTTTCAAACTAGTTTTCCTTGGGAAGGCAGATAAAGCCGTTTTTGTCAAAACCAATCACCTTTGCATGTGAAAACACAGAATCCTACTCATCACTCCACATGCTTTTTTTGCGTCACTGTAGTTTTGATTCGACATCGCAGTCTGCCAGAGCGGGGCACCCGGCTCACGCCCTGGAGGCAAGCAGGTAGGCAGCATGGTTCCAAAACGAATGCAATCACTTCACCCGATATAAACTCCACACACTGGGTAACCCGGGACATGTAAACGAATCCCTCATTCCCAACGCTCATCTGCAGCTGACGAACCAGCATCGTTATTGTTCCTGGGTGGAACTTGCCTCTAGCCAATCAATAATATTTTTACTAGCGGCTGTTATGTTGTTGGATTTGTTTGGTTTCTTGTGTGCTTGTCTTTGGAAGGAGAGAGCGTGATGCAAACTGGACTATAACGGACCATAACCCTCAGCAGCCGGTTAGCTAGACACGCCGGTAAAACTAAGACATCGGCGAACCAAGAAAAACGATGGTTCTAAAGATTCGAGACCAGGTAGGTTGTGGGCTAATTAGCAACTATCCTAGTTAACGTTACTGAAAGAAACCGCTTGTCGTTTAGCTAAATTAGCCTACATTTGGGTCGTTTGCATGAAGTAAAAACGTCTCGAAACTTATAATTAGCTGGCTAACTATATATTTAGCCGAAGTTAAAGCCTGGTAGATATGTAAGTTATATTGCTTTAGCCAATTTATTTTTTGCCAGAAAATTAGTTCGTCAAAGCATAGCTACATGGAAAGTCACCTGGCGTCATGACAAATAACTCAGTTGGTCAGCAACAGGTGTAAAGTCCAAAATGGGTGTTTGCACGTGAGCGTATCCAAAGGTCCTTGACACTCTACAAGTTGTTTTAGTGTACTGCCCACTCACAAGAGCATGCACCCTCTGTCTGCCAATATCCTTCCAATATACACACACTTGCCTTAACACTCCCTGTCTGTTATAGTAGGCTAGTCTATTCTCCAGTTCCTAGGATGTTTTGATTCTTCTGAAATGTGTTTTTAGGAATATACACACCCGTGTCTATTTTAGCATGTAAATCTTGGTGGGGCAAACGCAACAACAACAAAAAATATCGATGCATGCCAGCAAAGCCACAACACTAACGGTGACAAACGGCGCCCACAAACTGTTCATTAAGGCTTATTTACAGCCTTGTAAAAAAAACAAAGCTGATTTAGCACACTTCAAATCACATTTTATTGGTCACATACACATGGTTAGCAGATGTTTTTGCGAGTGTAGCGAAATGCCTCTGCTTCTAGATCTGAGAGTGCAGCATTATCTAACAGGTAATATCTAACAAATTCCACAAAACCTAATACACACAATCTAGTGAAGGAATAGGATAAGAATATATAAAATATGTGGATGAGCAGTGACAGAGCGGCTAAGATGCAATAGATAGTATAGGTAATGTAGGATATAGTATATACACTGCTCAAAAATAAAGGGAACACTAAAATAACACATCCTAGATCTGAATTAATGAAATATTCTTATTAAATACTTTTTTCTTTACATAGTTGAATGTACTGACAACAAAATCACACAAAAATGATCAATGGAAATAAAATTTATCAACCCATGGAGGTCTGGATTTGGAGTCACACTCAAAATTAAAGTGGAAAACTACACTACAGGCTGATCCAACTTTGATGTAATGTCCTTAAAACAAGTCAAAATGAGGCTCAGTAGTGTGTGTGGCCTCCACATGCCTGTATGACCTCCCTACAACGCCTGGGCATGCTCCTTATGAGGTGGCGGATGTTCTCCTGAGGGATCTCCTCCCAGACCTGGACTAAAGCATCCGTCAACTCCTGGACAGTCTGTGGTGCAACGTGGCGTTGGTGGATGGAGCGAGACATCAAATCAAATCAAATTTATTTATATAGCCCTTCGTACATCAGCTGATATCTCAAAGTGCTGTACAGAAACCCAGCCTAAAACCCCAAACAGCAAACAATGCAGGTGTAAAAGCACGGTGGCTAGGAAAAACTCCCTAGAAAGGCCAAAACCTAGGAAGAAACCTAGAGAGGAACCGGGCTATGTGGGGTGGCCAGTCCTCTTCTGGCTGTGCCGGGTAGAGATTATAACAGAACATGACCAAGATGTTCAAATGTTCATAAATGACCAGCATGGTCAAATAATAATAAGGCAGAACAGTTGAAACTGGAGCAGCAGCACAGTCAGATGGACTGGGGACAGCAAGGAGCCATCATGTCAGGTAGTCCTGGGGCACGGTCCTAGGGCTCAGGTCCTCCGAGAGAGAGAAAGAAAGAGAGAATTAGAGAGAGCATATGTGGGGTGGCCAGTCCTCTTCTGGCTGTGCCAGGTGGAGATTATAACAGAACGTGGCCAAGATGTTCAAATGTTCATAAATGACCAGCATGGTTGAATAATAGTAAGGCAGAACAGTTGAAACTGGAGCAGGAGCATGGCCAGGTGTGCTCAATTTGATTCCGGTCTGGGGAACGGGCAGGCCAGTCCATAGCATCAATGCCTTCCTCTTGCAGGAACTGCTGACACATTCCAGCCACATAAGGTCTAGATTTGTCCTGCATTAGGAGGAATCCAGGGCCAACCGCACCAGCATATGGTCTCACAAGAGGTCTGAGGATCTCATCTCGGTACCTAATGGCAGTCAGGCTACCTCTGGCGAAAACATGGAGGGCTGTGCGGCCCCCCCAAAGAAATGCCACCCCACACCATGACTGACCCACCGCCAAACCGGTCATGCTGGAGGATGTTGCAGGCAGTAGAACGTTCTCCATGGCGTCTCCAGACTCTGTCACGTCTGTCACATGTGCTCAGTGTGAACCTGCTTTCATCTGTGAAGAGCACAGGGCGCCCGTGGCGAATTTACCAATCTTGGTGTTCTCTGGCAAATGCCAAACGTCCTGCACGGTGTTGGGCTGTAAGCACAACCCCCACCTGTGGACGTCGGGCCCTCATACCACCCTCATGGAGTGTGTTTCTGACCGTTTGAGCAGACGCATGCACATTTGTGGCCTGCTGGAGGTCATTTTGCAGGACTCTGGCATTGCTCCTCCTGCTCCTCCATGCACAAAGGTGGAGGTAGCGGTCCTGCTGCTGGGTTGTTGCCCTCCTACGACCACCTCCACATCTCCTGATGTACTGGCCTGTCTCCTGGTAGCGCCTCCATGCTCTGGACACTACGCCGACAGACACAGCAAACCTTCTTGCCACAGCTCGCATTGATGTACCATCCTGGATGAGCTGCACTACCTGAGCCACTTGTGTGGGTTATAGACTCCGTCTCATGCTACCACTAGAGTGAAAGCACCGCCAGCATTCAAAAGTGACCTGCAGAACCACTCCTTTATTGGGGGTGTCTTGCTAATTGCCTATAATTTCCACCTGTTGTCTATTCCATTTGCACAACAGCATATGGAATTTATTGTCAATCAGTGTTGCTTCCTAAGTGGACAGTTTGATTTCACAGAAGTGTGATTGACTTGGATATACATTGTGTTGTTTAAGTGTTCCCTTTTATTTTTTTGAGCAGTGTATATATCTTGCATTACTTATCTCATATGTAAACATTCTTAAAGTGGTATTATTAAATTGCCTAGTGTTCCATTTATTAGTGGCCAATGATATCAAGTCTAGGTGGGCAACTGCCTCTCTGTGCTAGTGATGGCTGTTTAATAATCTGATGGCCTTGAGATGGAAGCTGTTTTTCAATCTCTGTCCCAGCTTTGATGCACCTCTACTGACCTCTCCTTCCTGGATGATAGCGGGGTGAACAGGCAGCAGTTCGAGTGGATATTGTCCTTGATGATCTTTTTTGCCTTCCCATGACATTGGGTGTTGTAGGTGTCCTGGCGGGCAGGTAGTTTGCTCCCAGTTATGCGTTGTGCAGACCTCACTACCCTCTGGAGAGCCCTGCGGTTGTGGGCGGTGCAGTTGCCGTACCAGGCGGTGATACAGCCCTACAGGATGCTCTCGATTGTGCACCTGTAAAAGTTAGAGGGTTTTCGGTGACGAGCCATATTTTTTTCAGCCTCCTGAGGTTGAAGAGGCACTGTTGCGCCTTCTTCACGATGCTGTCTGTGTGCATGGACCATTTCAATTTGTCGGTGATATGTACACCGAGGAACTTTCCAGCTTCTCCACTGCTGTCCCGTCGATATGGATAGACTTGCTTAAACAAGTTGGTTTCTACTGACTATGGCATAAGTGGACAACGAGCGTATAAGAGGCAATCTGTAATTTTGATTATAAACTGGGTGGTTCACGCCCTGAATGCTGATTGACTGAAAGCTGTGGTATATCAGACCGAATACCACTGAAATGACAAAACATTTATTTATAATGCTGTAATTGCGTTGGTAACCAGTTTATAAAAGCAATAAGGCTCCTTGGGGGTTTGTGGTATATTGGCAATATACCATGGCTAAGGGCTGTATCCAGACACTCTGTGCTGCGTCATGCTTAAGAACAGCCTTTAGCCATGGTATATTGCCCATATACCCACACCCCCCCGGGTCTTATTGCTTAATTAAGACATTAATTAACTAGGACGGATGTAGTCAATATAACTATTTGTTCAGCACTTTTGAAATGTACAGCGACAGAATTCAGAACATGGGCCATTCTTACAGTATTCTCCCAGTACATCAAGTCAGAACCATAGGATAAATAAAGGGGACATATAAACGGACAATGAAAGCTTACAATATTCAATGATTACATTTCCCTAAAACAGGCTATAGGCTACATGTGCACCACCAAGTCAGAACAGTAGGCTAAATTGTGAGGGGGAAAGGGAACAATTTATTAGGGTGAGGAACATGGGCTATGAACAGCTTACCACAAAACATTCACAGCATATTACATCATTTTTGCAGCAGCATACAAGACATTTTTGGACTCACCTTGATATACTGTATTCACTTCAACAGGAATATGGCATTGTGGTCCTTCGTGGGCAAATTTGGTCATCAAACTTTGTCATCAAAGTTTGGCATTCTCTGGATTTATGGTGCTTTCAAGACAACTGGGAACTCTGGGAAATAAACAAGGTTGAATCATGACGTCTGTGATCTTCAGGTCGGAGCTCTAGAAAGAGGCCTGGGTTCCCAACTTGGAATACAGAGTTGGATGACTGTTGTTTTTTTCCCCCCAGAGTTCCCAATTGTCTTGAACTCACTGAAGTCTGAGATTTCCCAGTTCTGAGTTCCCAGTTGTTTTGAATGCGGCAGAAGTCATGATGGATTGACAGCATGGCCAATGTTGAATGTTTATCCTTTTAAGCTTGGAAAAGAGACCCTTAAACCCAGAGGTGGACCACACACCCACTCCACTGAATAGCAGACTAGGGATTGCTTGCAGTTAGACACTGATTCCTTCCAAACCACTCATTGTTGAATTTGTCATTTCTTACTGATACGTTTTATATATAATTTCTCTTCATAATATGATTTGCCATTAGATTGTCGACTTGATTCATGATGATGACTGCTAGCTTGGTAGCTAAGATTTTTGAAAGTATGATGTTGACATGATCAGTCCAATCAAAGCTACGGTAGATATAATGTGATTTCATGTCATTTTATCTGTGCCCAATGACCTTGAGCCTTCTTGGATGAGCACTTCTAATATAACTCTATGGCAGCACCCAAGGGGCTTGAATTTTCTAGCTCTACCTGTACATTTTGCAGTGACGTAATGTCCCCATGACTGACAGAGCACTGAGCCAATCACGGCGCAACTAGAGAACATTACCAATCCCCTGACTCAAATGTACAGTAAATGTAAACATTCATAAATTAACAGTAAACTCACAAAAGTTTCAAAAGAAAATAAACATTACAAATGTGACTGATCGGCTCACAAATTTGAAATTGTGTTTTTTACATTGGACAAAGGTTGAGACTCTAGAAAATGGTATATCATACACTACAGTTGAGGAACAATGGGAAAGTAATTATGCTTCGAAAGTTGATAGACTTGTAAACCCACTTTTGAGAAAATGGACCTAGGAATGTTTTGGTAAACCTACTGGAGAGCTCTTTGTCTACATCTATTCAGCTTCGTTCACACCCTGTTTAACCTTAGCCCCACCCATCTTTTTAAAGATTCACGTGAGGCCATGTGCTAAACAGAGTGAGTAGTGTACTAAACAACCAAATATTTCAAGACTAAATGCAGTTGTTGCAGTGACATCATGAACACTCACAACCATGGATGAACGATTCTCCCTCTGTCACGGGTGCCATGGTTTCCCTTAGTTTGAAGATGTATAACACGCCAGAATTCTTCCATCCTTAGCTATCATACTCTGCTTCGAGTCTTCTTGGGTATGATGCTACAAGCTTGGCACGTGCAATTGGGGATTTTCTCTCATTCTTCTTTGCAGATCCTCTCAAGCTCTGTCAGGTGGAATGGGGATCATCGCTGCACAGCTATTTTCAGATCTCTCCAGAGATGTTCGATCGCGTTTAAGTCCAGGCTCTGGCTGGGCCACTCAAGGACATTCAGAGACTTGTCCCGAAGCCACTGCTATGCTGTCCTGTTGGAAGGTGAACCTTCGCCTAGTCTGAGGTCCTGAGCTCTCTGGAGCAGGTTTTCATCAAGGATCTTTGTACTTTACTCTGTTGATCTCTCCTTCGATCCTGACTAGTCTCCCAGTCCCTATCGCTGAAAAACATCTCCACAGCATGATGCTGCCACCACCACGCTTCACCGTAGGGATGGTGCCAGGTTTACTCTAGATGTGCATGAATTTCCAAATACAGACAGGATCTGTGCCTTTCCAAATCATGTCCAATAAATAGAATTTACCACAGGTTGACTCCAAGTTGTAGAAACATCTCAAGAAATTATGTCAATAATTGTTTTTTATTTTTAATACATTTGCAAAAAGGAATAACCTGTATTTGCTTTCTTGTTATGGGGTATTGTGTGTTGATTGCTGAGGATTTTTTTAATTTAATAAATTTGAGAATAAAGCTGTAATGTAAAAAATTCAAGGGGACTGAATACTTTCCGAAGGCGCATAGGATTTTCCCACGGTTGCTGTTCACCCATATCCCCCGATTTTGTTATTGGGTTCAGTCCTTGGTTCCAAATAATGGGGAAGATTCCAGAGCCTAGGATGATGTTATTGAGTTGAAGTATAGGCAATTGGAATTTGTGGTAATTTCATCAACCCCACAGGCCTTTTGGGTTTGGAGGGTTTGTATTTTTTTTCTGTAGTTCATTCAGTGTATTTGGAGAATCCAGTAGGTTCTGGTAGTCTTTAATATCTAATCCTACGTTTTTGTAAATTATCATGTATATGTTTTTCTTCTTTGTTATAGAGCACAAAAAAATAGAGAAGTGATTTATCCATACATCTCCATTTTGTTTGTTTAGTGTGTTCCAATAACATTGAGCTGATTTCTGACAAGCTTTTCCTTATTTTTTTCATATTGTATTTCTCTACTGTTTGTGTTGAATTCTTAGTGCCTTCAGAAAGTATTCATACCCCTTGACTTATTCCACATTTTGTGTTATAGCCTGAATTCAAATTGGATTAAATATATTTTTATCACCCATATACACACACTACACCATATTAACAAAGTGAAAACATGTTTTTAGAAATGTATTCACACCCCTTTTCTATGACACTCCTCACTCCAAATTGAGCTCAGGTGCATCCAATTATTTTTGTTATCATCCTTGATGTCACTACAATTTGATTGGAGTCCACCTGTGGCCAATTCAATTGTTTGGACATGATTTAGGTCCCACAGTTGACAGTGGATGTCAGCAGAATCTATACCATGAAGTCCAAGGAACTGTTTGTAGATTTCTGAGATACAATTGTGATGAGGCATATATCTGGGGAAGGGTATAAAACTATTTCTAGAGTGGAACTACCCAGACTCTGTCTAAAGCTTTGCCGTCCGAACAAACTGAGCAACCGGGCAAGAAGGACCTTAGTCAAGTTGATGACCAAGAACCCAATGACCACTCTGACAGAAATACAGATCCTTGGCGGAGATGGGAGAACCTGTCAGAAGAACAACAGTCTCTACAGCACTTCACCAATCTGGACATTCTGGGAGTGGCCAGATGGAATCCAGTACTGAGAAAAAGGCACATGACATCACGCCTGGAGTTTGCAACAAAGAAAGGCATGTGAAAGACTGATGATAAAGCAAAATATTCTATGGTTTGATGAGATAGAAATGTAACGCTTTGGCCTGAATAAAAAACACAATGTCTGGAGAGAACCAGGCACAGCTCATCACCCGTCTAACACCATCCCTACCGTGAAGTATGCTAGTGGCAGCATCATGCTATTGTGATTATTTTCAGCGGCAGGGACTGGGAGACTGGCAAGGATAGACGGAACAATGAATGGAGCCTAATATAGGCAAATCCTTGACTAGAACCTGCTTCAGAGTGCAAACAACCTGGGAGACTGGAATGTGAAATCTTTGCCAAAGGTTAATGACCCCAAACATACACCCAAGGCAATACTGTGAATGTCTTCAGAACAAGGATGTGAGAGTTCTTCAATGGCCCAGCTAAAGCCCAGACTTAAATCCCTTTGAAAATCTGTGGAATGACTTGAAAATTGCTGTTTACTGCTGCTCTCCATCTAACCTACCCCCCCCCCCCCCCCCCCCCCCCCCCCCCTAGATTTGATGTCCGTGCCACTGCGGAAATTGAGTTAGCATAATCAGAAAATCCCCATAAAAATATATTAGTTTAAGCTAGAGATCTGATGCGTCTCAATCCGCAGATGTCGCACTTCCGCATCTATGGTAAAAGGTGTCAGAGCTAGAACAGTGTTTGTCAGACCACGAAGCACCGTTACCCATCGCTCCACATGGGTAACGGTGCAGAGCAAGGGGAACCACTACTTCAAGGTCTCAGAGCAAGTAACGTCACTGATTGAAACACTATTTAGCGCTCACCACCGCTAACTAGCTAGCCATTTCACATCTGTTAAAGATGCATATCTGTATTCCCAGTCTTGTGAAATCCATAGATTAGGGCTTAATGCATTTTAAATTGACTGATTTCCTTATATGAATCATTGAAATTGTTTAATGTTTATATTTTTGTTCAGTATATTATGAACCCTCTATGGAAAGATGAGACTCTCACGAACACATTTTGCTCCAAGCCCCCCCCACACACACACACACACACACACACAACCGTCTTGGGACTTGTATGAATTTGGTACAGCTGATCTGCCAACTTTTGTCTGCAGCGTCCGACCAGTTTGGGGTACACACTAATATGACCCCTCTCTCACGAACACGCACATGTTTTTCTCTATGATGCTCACAAGACTCATCTGAAGGTCCCCAGGTACCATTTGAAAAAATGAATGGAAGTACAGAGAATCTATTGAGACTGTTTAGTGCCAAAAACAAGGGGTTAAATACTTGTCAAAAATATAATAAAAATGAAAAATCCTGATCTTAGTGCATTCGGAAAGTATTCACATCCTTTCCCTTTTTCCACATTTGGTTACGTTACAGCCTCTAAAATGGATTAAATGTATATTGATGAGGACCCATCTACGCACAATACTCCATAATTTTTTATTATTTTTATTTGACCTTTATTTAACTAGGCAAGTCAGTTAAGAACAAATTCTTATTTTCAATGACGGCCTAGGAACAGTGGGTTAACTGCCTGTTCAGGGGCAGAACGACACTTGTCAGCTCGGGGGTTTGAACTTGCAACCGGTTACTAGTCCAACGCTCTAACCACTAGGCTACCCTGCCGCCCCATAATGACAAAACAAAAACAGGTTTTGGGATGTATTTTTCTTCACACTTTAAAAAAAGAGAATATATAAGTATTTAGATCATTTGCTATGAGACTCGAAATTGAGCTCATTTGCATCCTGTTTCCATTGATTGTCCTTGAGATGTTTCTACAACTTGATTGGTTGGAGTCCAACTGTGGTAAATTCAGTTGATTGGACATGATTTGGAAAGGCGCACACACGTCAGTATGTATAAAGTCCCACAGTTGACAGTGCATGTCACAGCAAAAACCATGAGGTCGAAGGAATTGTACGTAGAGCTCCATGACCTGATTGTGTCAAGGCATAGATCTGGGGAAGGGTACCAAAAAATGTCTCCATTATTGAAGGTCCCCAAGAACACCATCATTCTTAAATGGAAGAAGTTTGGAACTACCAAGACTCTTCCTAGACCTGGCCGCCTGGCCAAATTGTGCAATCGGTGGAGAAGGGCCTTGGTCAGGGAGTGGACCAAGAACCCAATGGTCACTCTGACAGAGCGCTAGAGTTCCTCTGTGGAGACGGGAGAACCTTCTTATTCTCTCTTCTTATTGGTGTCCTTTAGTTGTGGTTTCTTTACAGCAATTCAACCTTGAAGGCCTGATTCAAGCGGTCTCGTCTGAACAGTTAATCTTGAGGTGTATGTTAATTGAACTCTGTGAAGCATTTATTTGGGCTGCAATTTCTGAGGCTGGTTACTCTATCTCGGTTTTCCGAGATGGCATAGCAGTTCAGACGTCTTTTGTCCTTGTCGTATGTATGTATGTATGTATGTCTGTCTGTCTGTCTGTCTGTCTGTCTGTCTGTCTGTCTGTCTGTCTGTCTGTCTGTCTGTCTGTCTGTCTGTCTGTCTGTCTGTCTGTCTGTCTGTCTGTCTGTCTGTCTGTCTGTCTGTCTGTCTGTCTGTCTGTCTGTCTGTCTGTCTGTCTGTCTGTCTGTCTGTCTGTCTGTCTGTCTGTCTGTCTGTCTGTCTGTCTGTCTGTCTGTCTGTCTGTCTGTCTGTCTGTCTGTCTGTCTGTCTGTCTGTCTGTCTGTCTGTCTGTCTGTCTGTCTGTCTGTCTGTCTGTCTGTCTGTCTGTCTGTCTGTCTGTCTGTCTGTCTGTCTGTCTGTCTGTCTGTCTGTCTGTCTGTCTGTCTGTCTGTCTGTCTGTCTGTCTGTCTGTCTGTCTGTCTGTCTGTCTGTCTGTCTGTCTGTCTGTCTGTACGTACATACAACTTTTTTCACATACATTTTATTTTCCATCAACTCATCTTCAAAACACTCTCCTGCAACCCGCCTCACCAATTTATATTTATAAATAAGTATTATTTACCTCAAATCTGCAATCCTCCAAGAAGAAACTAGCCAGAAGCTAGCCAGGAGCAAACCAGAAGCTAATCAGAAGCTAGTTAGCTTCTTTACTGGCAAATCGTTAGTATTCAGCTAACCACGGTTTGTGGTCATCAGCTATCCTTTAGCTCGAAAATCTATCGCCAGTTTTGTACGGCGCGGCTCGGAACGGAACATACCGGACCTTTTTTTTCTCTCCATGTCCCTGGATTTCAACTGCTCTCTGGACATTCATACCCGGATCTCACAGCTAGCTTGCTGCTATCCGTGTGACTATCTGCTTTCGTCGATTCCGGAGCTAGCCAGCTCCTTCAATCACTCCTGAGCTCCGTCAACCACTCCTGGGCTGCAGTCACCTATCCGGACCCGTTTTACTGCCTACGCGGAGCCCCACTGGGCCTTCACAACTGGACTGCCGACGTTATCTACCCGAAGGAGATCCGGCTGGCTCCTCCGTCGCGACGTTACCTGAACGCCCATCTGCGGCCTGCTAACCGTTAGCTGTCTTACCGGCTGCTCTCAGAATAGACAATCGGACAATTTTATTTATTTTTATTATTATTATGTTTCTTCTTGGGCCTCTATAACTATATCTATTGTTTTTATTTTTTTGTTGTTGTGTGATTTGGATTAATCCCCTCTACCACACGGAACCCCACTAATCTACTGACGGAACGCAAGAGGTGGCTAACAACAGACCTCCATCCTATGCTAGCTTGCTACCGATGTCCTGGCTAGCTGTCTAAATCGCTGTGACCCCCAACCAACCTCTCCACTCACCGGACCCTTTTGATCACTCGACTAAGCATGCCTCTCCTTAATGTCAATATGTCTTGTCCATTGCTGTTCTGGTTAGTGTTTATTGGCTTATTTCACTGTAGAGCCTCTAGTCCTGCTCACTATACCTTATCCAACTTATTAGTTCCACCACCCACACATGCAATGACATCTCCTGGTTTCAATGATGTTTCTAGAGACAATATCTCTCTCTTCATCACTCAATACCTAGGTTTACCTCCACTGTATTCACATCCTACCATACCTTTGTCTGTACATTATACCTTGATGCTATTTTATCGCCCCCATAAACCTCCTTTTACTCTCTGTTCCAGACGTTCCAGACGACCACCAAAAATTCAGAAATTTTAATTCCAAACTACAACATTTTCAAACAAGTTAGAACTGCCAAAGGGGGCGGTGTTGCAATCTACTGCAAAGATAGCCTGCAGAGTTCTGTCCTACTATCCAGGTATCCAGGTACAATTTGAACTTCTACTTTTAAAAATCCACCAAGTCTCTCACCGTTGCCGCCTGCTATAGACCACCCTCTGCCCCCAGCTGTGCTCTGGACACCATATGTGAACTGATTGCCCCCCATCTATCTTCAGAGCTTGTGCTGCTAGGCGACCTAAACTGGAACATGCTTAACACCCCTGCCATCCTACAATCTAAACTTGATGCCCTCAATCTCACACAAATGATCAATGAACCTACCAGGTACCCCCCCAAAGCCTTAAACACGGGCACCCTCATAGATATCATCCTAACCAACTTCCCCTCTAAATACACCTCTGCTGTCTTCAACCAAGATCTCAGCGATCACTGCCTCATTGCCTGCATCTGTAATGGGTCAGCGGTCAAACGACCTCCACTCATCACTGTAAAACGCTCCCTGAAACACTTCAGCGAGCAGGCCTTTCTAATCGACCTGGCCGGGGTATCTTGGAAGGATATTGATCTCATTCCATCAGTAGAGGATGCCTGGATATTTTTTTTAAATGCCTTCCTAACCATCTTAAATAAACATGCCCCATTCAAGAAATTTAGAACCAGGAACAGATATAGCCCTTGGTTCTCCCCAGACCTGACTGCCCTTAACCAACACAAAAACATCCTATGTCGTTCTGCATTAGCATGGAACAGCCCCCGTGATATGCAGCTGTTCAGGGAAGCTAGAAACCGTTATACACAGGCAGTTAGAAAAGCCAAGGCTAGCTTTTTCAAGCAGAAATTTGCTTCCTGCAACACTAACTCAAAAAAGTTCTGGGACACTGTAAAGTCCATGGAGAATAAGAACACCGCCTCCCAGCTGCCCACTGCACTGAAGATAGGAAACACTGTCACCACTGATAAATCCACCATTATTGAGAATTTCAATAAGCATTTTTCTACGGCTGGCCATGCCTTCCACCTGGCTACTTCTACCCCGGTCAACAGCAATGCACCCCCAACAGCAACCCGCCCAAGCCTTCCCCATTTGTCCTTCTCCCAAATCCATTCAGCTGATATTCTGAAAGAGCTGAAAAATCTGGACCCCTACAAATCAGCCGGGCTAGACAATCTGGACCCTTTCTTTCTAAAATTATCTGCCGAAATTGTTGCCACCCCTATTACTAGCCTGTTCAACCTCTCTTTCGTGTCGTCTGAGATTCCCAAAGATTGGAAAGCAGCTGCGGTCATCCCCCTCTTCAAAGGGGGGGGACACTCTTGACCCAAACTACTATAGACCTATATCGATCCTACCATGCCTTTCTAAGGTCTTCGAAAGCCAAGTCAACAAACAGATTACCGATCATTTCGAATCTCACCATACCTTCTCTGCTATGCAATCTGGTTTCAGAGCTGGTCATGGGTGCACCTCAACCATGCTCAAGGTCCTAAACGATATCTTAACCGCCATTGATAAGAAACATTACTGTGCAGCCGTATTCATTGATCTGGCCAAGGCTTTCGACTCTGTCAATCACCACATCCTCATCGGCAGACTCGACAGCCTTGGTTTCTCAAATGATTGCCTCGCCTGGTTCACCAACTACTTCTCTGACAGAGTTCAGTGTGTCAAATCGGAGGGTCTGCTGTCCGGACCTCTGGCAGTCTCTATGGGGGTGCCACAGGGTTCAATTCTTGGACCGACTCTCTTCTCTGTATACATCAATGAGGTCGCTCTTGCTGCTGGTGAGTCTCTGATCCACCTCTACGCAGACGACACCATTCTGTATACTTCCGGCCCTTCTTTGGACACTGTATTAACAACCCTCCAGGCAAGCTTCAATGCTATACAACTTTCCTTCCGTGGCCTCCAATTGCTCTTAAATACAAGTAAAACTAAATGCATGCTCTTCAACCGATCGCTACCTGCACCTACCCGCCTGTCCAACATCACTACTCTGGACGGCTCTGACTTAATACGTGGACAACTACAAATACTTAGGTGTCTGGTTAGACTGTAAACTCTCCTTCCAGACCCATATCAAACATCTCCAATCCAAAGTTAAATCTAGAATTGGCTTCCTATTTCGCAACAAAGCATCCTTCACTCATGCTGCCAAACATACCCTTGTAAAACTGACCATCCTACCAATCCTCGACTTTGGCGATGTCATTTACAAAATAGCCTCCAATACCCTACTCAACAAATTGGATGCAGTCTATCACAGTGCAATCCGTTTTGTCACCAAAGCCCCATATACTACCCACCATTGCGACCTGTACGCTCTCGTTGGCTGGCCCTCGCTTCATACTCGTCGCCAAACCCACTGGCTCCATGTCATCTACAAGACCCTGCTAGGTAAAGTCCCCCCTTATCTCAGCTCGCTGGTCACCATAGCATCTCCCACCTGTAGCACACGCTCCAGCAGGTATATCTCTCTTGTCACCCCCAAAACCAATTCTTTCTTTGGCCGCCTCTCCTTCCAGTTGTCTGCTGCCAATGACTGGAACGAGCTACAAAAATCTCTGAAACTGGAAACACTTATCTCCCTCACTAGCTTTAAGCACCAACTGTCAGAGCATCTTACAGATTACTGCACCTGTACATGGCCCACCTATAATTTAGCCCAAACAACTACCTCTTTCCCAACTGTATTTAATTTATTTATTTGGCTCCTTTGCACCCCATTATTTTTATTTCTACTTTGCACATTCTGCCATTGCAAAACTACCATTCCAGTGTTTTACTTGCTATATTGTATTTACTTTGCCACCATGGCCTTTTTTGCCTTTACCTCCCTTCTCACCTCATTTGCTCACATTGTATATAGACTTGTTTATACTGTATCACTGACTGTATGTTTGTTTTTACTCCATGTGTAACTCTGTGTCGTTGTATCTGTCGAACTGCTTTGCTTTATCTTGGCCAGGTCGCACTTGTAAATGAGAACTTGTTCTCAACTTGCCTACCTGGTTAAATAAAGGTGAAATAAAAATAAATAAATAAAATTAAACTTATCTTCTGCAGCAGAGGTAACTCTGGGTCTTCCTGAGGTTGTCCTCATGAGAGCCAGTTTCATCATAGGGCTTGATGGTTTATGCGACTGCACTTGAAGAAACTTTCAAAGTTCTTGAAATGTTCTGAATTGACTGACCTTCATGTCTTAAAGTAACGATGGACTGTCATTTCTCTTTGCTTATTTGGGCTGTTCTTACCATAATATGGACTTGGTCTTTTACCAAATAGGGCTGGCTTCTGTATACCACCCATACCTTGTCACAACACAACTGATTGGCTCAAATGCATTAAGAAGGAAAGAAATTCCACAAATGAACTTTTAACAAGGCACACCTGTAAATTGAAACGCATTCGAGGTGACAACCTCATGAATCCGGTTGAGAGAGTGCCAGGAGTGTGCAAAGCTGTCATCGAGGCAAAGGGTGGCTGCTTTTAAGAATCTCACATATACAATATATTTTGATTTGTTAAACACTTTTTAGTTACGACATGATTCCATGTGTTATTTCATAGTGTTGATGTCTTCACTATTATTCTACAGTGTAGAACATAGTCAAAAAAATAAATGAATAAACCCTGGAATGAGTAGGTGAAGAACTTTTGACTGGTACTGTATATATTTATTTCCTGGTTGTTTTTATACAGTATCTCTCTGATATAGGACAGACACTTCAGAACAAATCCCTATCTGCTGTTCCATGTAGTGAATATTTTATTCAATGCATTTGTATGGGCTAATAGTTGTAAGGCCCCCAAAAAGTTGAGGGGTATGAATACTTTCTGAAGGCACTGTAGATCCTCTAGATGGCGTCTGGTAGCTCAACATCCTTCCCGTGTGTGTGTGTGTGTGGACAGATGACCTTTATTAGGAACACAGAGCAGGAACAATATATCTAATAACTCATGGCCTTTTTGACTTCCCATCCATCCATATTCCAAAACATAAGTTTGTCAGTTTTCAAGCCTCAGAAGCAGAAACCCAAATTGCATTGATTGATGCAGGACTGTGTGTCGATGTGTTCACATGAGGCTGGAGCTGGTTGTTCCTATGTTACTGAATACCAATACTTACCTGTGGGTGTGTAGGCCTTGGGTGTGTTTGGGTACGTGTGAGCTTCCGTGTGTGAATGAGTCTTACATTACAAACACACACAGTCTTGTGAGTAAGCATGCCTGTTCTCTCTCACACACATCTCTTTACCTACCCATTCACACCTCCTTTGCTATGACAATCCAAATTGGGCTCCGATGCATCCTATTTCTTTTGATCATCCGTGAGATGTTGCTATATGTCAGTACACCCTTATGGGACAATGTTTCCCAGAATAGACATGTTCTGTGGTTCTTCTAACTGGTGCTGTTTTTCTGCAAACAGCCCAAATCTGGTGCTGGTAGCCCCTCCGATGTCTATACCATAGAGACAGACTGGGGACACAGACTGGTCATATGATTTAGATCTGCTCTATTGCAAGTCTTCCAACACACACAAAGCAAAGTGGGAGAATGCATGCACACACGCGCACACACACTGATTTAATGGGGTTTTGTGGCTAGACTAGAATGCTCCTCTAGGCTCTCAGGCTCTGCCTCCCATATGAAAACAGTTACAATAGACACACACACTGCTCTAGTTGTCTTGCCAGTTTGTTCCAGTTTTTATAATGAGGGAATAGGGGAAGCTCAGCCACCAATGCACCAATGGGGTTACTGGCATACACACACACACACTCACTGGCATACACTTCTCTTTAAGTTCTGTGAGAGGGATAAAGCCTCTCTTCTCCTAATGGAGAACACAGCAGAGCCTTTGTGCCTGAATAAAAACACAGACCAGTACAAACCAGTACAGACCACTACAGACCAGCAGTACAGAAACTATGGACCATACCAGTGCAGACATAATTACAGACCAGTTACATAGACCCCAGCAAGGTGTCCACGATAGACACCATTAAGGACCAGTGCAGACCACTATAAAACAGTACAGACCACTATAGAACAATACAGACTTCTACAGTGTTGACCAGTACTGCAGCACCAGATCCAGGATGTGACCTTTTTGTCAGTGCTTGTCTGTCTGGACTGAGAACAGGAGGATAGCTGACTGACTGCTGAGCTACCTACCTACTGCTAGCTGTCCCCTCGCTCTCCCTCTCCCCTCCCCCTTTCACCATACCCCATCCCCTTTTTCTCTCCATCTCTCGCCCTCTCCCCCTTCTCTCTCTCTCTCTCTCTCTCTCTCTCTCTCTCTCTCTCTCTCTCTCTCTCCCCCTTCTCTTTCTCATCTTTTTCTCATCTCTTTCTCTCGCTCTCTCTCTATGAAAGCGCTGGTTTCAGCAGCTTTCTGAATAGAGCAACAAATACACACAGCTCCGGCTCACAGCATTGTCCTCACTAATCATAGGGCCTCTGTGTGTATGTGAGCGTGTGTGTTTGGCTACAGCAGCACAGGCGGCAGTGGTATATGTAGCTTCCTGTGTGCTAGCCAGTCAGATCAGTCTGCCGCATGCCGCTGCTGCCATTATACTGAGGAATCCCAAGCCACTGTGTGTCGAGAGAGAGAGAGAGAGAGAGAGAGAGAGAGAGAACGCGTGCGTGAGGGAGAGGGAGCTGCCTGACTGCCAGACTGCTGTAGCTCGGTAACAGTGGAGGACATCGAGAGGACAGAGCTGCTTTCAGCTTGGATTATATTATACCCCAGGAGCTGCACTGTTACAGTGGGGGGGCTGTTGTGTGGAGAGGGGGTACAGTGTGTTATTAAGAGAACGAGGGCAGTTGGAACTACAGAGCCGTGTGTGTGTATGTGAGCGGTACAATGTGTGTGTCTGTATAAGGGGGGTACGTTGTATGTGTGTGTTAACGATGCGGTCGGAGCGTGCGAGCCGTGTGTGTATCGTGGTGCTGGAGGAGGAGGAGGATGAACAATCCTCTCCTCGTCCCTCTCCTCCTCACCCCAAACCCTCTCCGGACCGCAAGTCCCATCATGCCGTATGTCGCAGATCTCAGGAAGACAAGGTGAGGCTGAGGGACCACCTCCGCAGTTTTGGTTGGCTGTGGATTAGCCTAACGTTTTTGCCAGGGTTAGAGATGCACTTAGCTTATGGGTGTTTTGAATAGAATCATTTATTGTCCTCGAGAGAGAATCTGTCATGCACAATTTAAATAGCACCGGCAAAACAATACAGATGCGTATATTGCACAGCACACACAATATAAGGTTGAATGTTGCTAATAGTGAACTATGCACCAAGCCTTTAGCTAGTGTTTGGTTATGGCTAGTGTAATGATGTTTCAAACATCCTAACTGGTAGTGATAAGGAAGATACTGGCTGCCAGTAGCAGATTTACATTTGTAGTTTTGATATAGGCTTAACATTTTGCATAGTCCTCCGCATAATGAACTACATTTGTTAAAAGAGACCCAACCAATGTGGCTGCAGATCCGGTATGGAATTTTGGATAAGAGGTTAGAACCTGCCACTAACGATTTCTCGGACACAGATGAAGCCTAGTCCTGGGCTAAAAAGCTATTTAAATGGGGACTCCATTGACTAGCCCATGTAGCTTTAGATGGGAAGTTAGAGAATTGCCTATAAGAGAGAAGAATAGGAGTGTTGTTGGTTCTTGTCTTGTAGTCAGTCAGTGTCATAATTAGAATGGCCTGTACAGACAGATACTAACATGTCTCACTGTTATATTGTTATTTATAGCCAGAAAATGATAGCTATGCTTTGAATTAAATAACCCCATGTTAAACATTGGTGATACCTGCCGTGTGTGTGTGTGTGTGTGTGGCACGTCTGTGTACTAATCAGTCAGTATCAGGCATCACTATGCTCTCCCACACCTGCAAAAGGAGGGAGTAAGAGATGAATGGATGGAGGAGATTCATTCACCGTTTCTCTCTCTCAATATGGACTCCTCAGACAGAAGCATTCATTCCTCTTTTACACTCCTTCTCTCCTCAGACCAGCTGGTGTTTGACAAACCAGGTGGCCAGGTTGTGTTTTAACCCCTCACAGCCCGGCTGGCTTTCTGTTGCAGACACACACGTGGCAAACAGAGTGATATGGCTAATGTGTGTGTGGAGGGGGGACCTTTCAGAGAGTGCGTGTCAGGCACGTGTGTGTTTGTGAGTGAATTCTTTTGGGCTTTGCAGCTGCCAGTGTCATAAAAGTGACCCCCTTCCCGTATACACTGACTGACCCCTCCCCCCGCCTGTACTCCTGCTATGCCAGACACCTGAGAAGAGGGGGAGGTTTAGTGGGGGGTGCTGACTGGCAGAGTTGATTTTAGGATCAGAATGGATTGAGGGGGTTTATAAAAACATGGGGACTGTGGTCCAGTATGCTGTTTGATACTCACAAACTCACTACTGTAGCCCAGAATGAAGCTGCTGTAGGGCAATTCCACTGTACCGAAATGTCTAAAAGTTCACTTTAAAATGTATTCCAAACCAAAAACATTGATTTCAAAGTTTAACAAACCATACAACTCCATGCACAAGGACAACTTTGAACAATTTACACAAAACATTTAACAAAAACACATTTTCTGGAAGAACTGTGCAGATGCGGCAGGGTAGTCTAGTGGTTAGAGCATTGGACTAGTAACCGAAAGGTTGCAAGTTCAAATCCCTGAGCTGACAAGGTACAAAATCGGTCTTTCTCCCCCTGAACAGGCAGTTAACCCACTGTCCCTAGGCCGTCATTGAAAATAAGAATTTGTTCTTAACTGACTTGCCTAGTAAAATAAAGGTAAATAAAAAATAAAAATGCAAAGTTTGGTAACAAAATTAGGGTAATCTCCCTCAGTTTATGCGACCAGGTTTGCCAAAAACTCTGCTCCGAATTGAAATGAAAAGATACAGTGCCTTCAGAAAGTGTTCATACCACTTGACGTATTCCATATATTTTTGTTACAAGCTGAATTCAAAATGGATTACATAAAAAAATATCACAATGCCTCATAGTGAAAACATGTTTTATAGAACATTTTGCAAATCTATTGAAAATTAAATACAGAAATATTAAATTTACTTAAGTATTCACATCTCTGAGTCAATAAATGTTAGAATAACATTTGGCAGCAATTTACAGCTGTAAGTCTCTAAAAGCTTTGAAGACCTGGATATTTGTACATTATTTAAAAAATTGTTCAAGCGCTATCAAGTTGGTTGTTGATCATCACTAGACAGCCATTTTCAAGTCTTGCCATAGATTTTCAAGGTGCTTTTTAAGTCGACTGTAACTAGGCCACTCAGGAACGTTAAATGTCATCTTTGTAAGCATCTCCAGTGTATATTTGGCCTTGTGTTTTAGTTTATTGTCCTGCTGAAAGGTGAATTTGTCTCCCAGTGTCTGTTGGAAAGCAGGCTGAACCAGGTTTTTCTCTAGGATTTTGCCTGCATTTAGCTCTATTCCGTTTCTTTTTATCCCAAAAAACTCCCTAGTCCTTGCCTATGAGAAGCATACCCATAGCATGATACAGCCACCGCCATGCTTGAATACCAGTCAAAAGATTAGACACCTACTCATTTCAGGGTTTTTCTTTATTTTTACTATTTTCTACATTGTAGAATAATAGTGAAGACAGCAAACCCATGAAATAACACATATAGATCAAAATATATTTGAGATTCTTCAAAGTAGCTACCCTTTGCCTTGATGACAGCTTTACACACTCTTGGCATTCTCTCAACCAGCTTCGTGAGGAATACTTTTCCAACAGTTTTGAAGGAGTTACCACACATGCTGAGCACTTGTTGGCTGCTTTTCCTTCACTCTGCGGTCCAACTCATCCCAAACCATCTCAATTGAGTTGACGTCGGGTGATAGTGGAGGTCAGGTCGTCTGATGCACCACTCCTTCCTGGTAACCACCTCATCACACTCCTTCTTGGTCAAATAGCCCTTACACAGCCTGAAGGTGTGTTTTTGGGGTCATTGTCCTGTTGAAAAACAAATGTTAGTCCCACTAAGCGCAAATCAGATTGAATGGCGTGTCGCTGCAGAATGCTGTGGTTTTTGCCTTGAATTCTAAATAAATCACTGATGGTGTGATGGTGCTTTGCTGGTGACACTGCCACCTCCATGCTTCATGGTGGGAACCACACATGCAGAGATCATCCGTTCACCTACTCTGCATCTCACAAAGCCACTGCAGTCCTCAAATTTGGACTCATCAGACCAGATGACAGATTTCTACTGGTCTAATGTCCATTGCTTGTGTCCCTTGGCCCAAGCAAGTCTCTTCTTCTTATTCGTGTCCTTTTAGTTGTGGTTTCTTTGCATCAATTCAACCATGAAGGCCTAATTCACTCAGTCTCCTCTGAACAGTTGATGTTGTGTCAGTTACTTGAACTCCGTGAAGCATTTATTTGGCCTGTGAGGTGCAGTTAACTCTAATGAAGTTATCTTCTGCAGCAGAGGTATCTCTGGGTCTTCCTTTCCTGTGGCGGTCCTCAGGTGAGCCAATTTCATCATAGGGCTTGATGGTTTATGCGACTGCACTTGAAAACATTAAGTTCTTGAAATGTTCTGAATTGACTGACCTTCATGTCTTAAAGTAACGATGGACTGTCGTTTCTCCTTCCTTATTTGAGCTGTTCTTGCCATAATATGCTTTGACCACCAGACGACAGAAAGGGGGGGGGGGACAGTTGCGAGCTGAACATAACAGTATTCCAGTGGACTGTACTGGTAACCCAACTGTGGTTTGACTACTATGTTTTCCCATTGTAGCCAATTCAATTGCAGTAATTCCGTTACTGATTTGTTACAAAATATCGAGTTTTATTCACTTAATAATTCATAAACAAACTTGATCAGTCAAAACTATAACAAATTAGTAGGTCTACCTTGTTGCTTCTGAACTTTTTAAAATTCTACCTCATGAGGGAGAGAAATGAGAGAATATCTTAAAGATGCAGTGCATTTGGAAGTATTCAGATCCCTCAACTTTTTCCACATTTTGTTAGTCTTATTCTAAAATGAATTTAAAAAATATTTTATCCTCATCGATCTTCACACAATAGTGTGTAAATTTAAAATAAATAATACCTTATTGACATACAGTTGTAGTCGTAAGTTTACATACACTTAGGTTGGAGTCATTAAAACTCGTTTTCCAACCACTACACAAATTTCTTGTTAACAAACTATAGTTTTGGCAAGTCTGTTAGGATCTACTTTGTGCTTAACACAAGTCATTTTTCCATCAATTGTTTACAGACAGATTATTTCACTTATCATTCACTGTATCACAATTCCAGTGGGTCAGAAGTTTACATACACTAAGTTGACTGTGCCTTTATACAGCTTGGAAAATTCCAGAAAATGTCATGGCTTTAGAAACTTCTGATAGGCTAATTGACATCATTTGAGTCAATTGGAGGTGTTCCTGTGGATGTATTTCAAGGCCTACCTTCAAACTCAGTGCCGCTCATTGTTTATACGCAAGTATAAACACCATGGGACCATGCAGCTGTCATACCGCTCAGGAAGGAGATGCGTTCTGTCTCCTAGAGATGAACGTACTTTGGTGTGAAAAGTGCAAATCAATCACAGAACAACAGCAAAGGACCTTGTGAAGCTGCTGGAGGAAACCTGTACAAAGGTATCTATATCCACAGTAAAACGAGTCCTATATCGACATAACCTGGAAGGCAGCTCAGCAAGGAAGAATCCACTGCTCCAAAACTGCCATAAAAAAAACGGACTACGGTTTGCAACTGCACATGGGGAGAAAGATTGTACTTTTTGGAGAAAATATCCTCTGGTCTGATGAAACAAAAATATAACCATTGTTATGTTTGGAGGAAATGGGGGATGCTTGCAAGCCGAAGAACACCATCCCAACCGTGAAACACGGGGGTGGCAGCATCTTGCTGCAGGAGCGACTGGTGCACTTCACAAAATGGATGACATTATGTATGATAATTATTTGGATATATTGAAGCAACATCTCAAGACATCGGTCAGGAAGTTAAAGCTTGGTCGCAAATGGGTCTTCCAAATGGACAATGACCACAAGCATACTTCCGAAGTTGTGGCAAAATGGCTTAAGGACAACACTCAAAGTATTGGAGTGGGCATCACAAAGGCCTGACCTCAATCCCATAGAAAATGTGTGGGCAGAACTGAAAAAGTGTGTGCGAGCAAGGAGGCCTACAAACCTGACTCAGTTACACCAGCTCTTTCAGGAGGAATGGGCCAAAATTCACCCAACTTATTGTGGGAACCTTGTAGAAGGCTAGCTGAAACGTTTGACCCAAGTTGAACCATTTAAAGGCAATGCTACCAAATACTAATTGAGTGTATGTAAACTTCTGACCCACTGGGAATGGGATGAAAGAAATAAAAGTTGATAAAAATCATTCTCTCTGCTATTATTCTGACATTTCCCATTCTTAAAATAAAGTGGTGATCCTAACTGACCTAAGGCAGGGAATTTTTACTAAGATTAAATGTCAGGAATTGTGAAAAATAGAGTTTAAATGTATTTGGCTACGGTGTATGTAAACTTCAGACTTAAACTGTAAGTATTCAGAACCTTTGCAATGTGACTCGAAATTGAGCTTAGGTGCATCCTGTTTGATCTTCCTTGCGATGTTTCCACAACTTGATTAAACTCCCCAAGTACTGGTGTGCCAAGCTTGTAGCGTCATACCCATAGAACTCAAGGCTGTATTCGCTGCCAAAGGTGCTTCAACAAAGCACTGAGTAAATGGTCTGAATACTTAGGTAAATATATTTAATGTTTTTGCTTTATCATTATGGGGTACTGTGTGTGGCTTGTTGAGGGGGGAAAATGATTTAATCCATTTTAGAATAAGGCTGTAACGTAACAATTTGGGAAAAGTAAAGGGGTCTGAATACTTTCAGAATGTACTGTACAATAACAAAGTATATGGACACCTGCTCGTCGTACATCTCATTCCAAAATCATGGGCATTAATATGGAGTTGGTCCCCCTTTGATGCTGTAACAGCCTCCACTTTTCTGACATTGCTGCAGGGACTTGCTTCCATTCAGCCACAAGCATTAGTGAGTTTGAGCACTGATCTTGCGTTCCAATTAATCCCAAAGGTGTTCAATGGGGTTGAAGTCAGGGCTCTGTGCATGCCACCCAAGTTCCTCTACACAGATCTCGACAAACAGTTTCTGTGTGGACCTTGCTTTGTGCACAGGGCATTGTCATGCTGAAACAGGAAAGGGCTTTCCCAAAACTGTTGCCACAAAGAATTGTCTGGAATGTCATTGTATGCTGTTGCGTTAAGATTTCCCATCACTGGAACTAAGGGGCCTAGCCCAAACCATGGAAAAACGGAGCCAGACCATTATTCCTCCTCCACCAAACTTTACAGTTGGCACTATGCAGTCAGGCAGGTAGCATTCACCAAACCCAGATTAGTCCGCCTGACTGCCAGATGGTGAAGCGTGATTCATCACATTTCCACTGCTCCAATGGCGGTGATCTTTACACCACTCTATCCGATGCCCGGCATTGTACATGTTGATCTCAGGTTTGTGTGAGGCTGCTCAGCCATGGAAACCCATTTCATGAAGCTCCCAACAAACAGTTCTTGTGCTGACGTTGCTTCCAGAGGCAGTTTGGAACTTGGTAGCGAGTGTTGCAAACCATTTTTACGCGCATTAGCACTCGGTGGTCCCGTTCTGTGAGCTTGTGTTGCCTACCACTTTGCGGCTGAGCCGTTGTTGCTCCTAGACGTTTCCACAATAACAACACTTACAGTTGACCGGGGCAGCTCTAGCAGGACAGAAATTTGATGAACTGACTTGTTGGAAAGGTGACAACGGTGCCGCATTGAAAATCAGAGCTCTTCATTATGGGCCATTCTACTGCCAATGTTTGTCTATGGAGATTGCATGGCGGTGGTCTCAATTTTATACCCTGTCAGCAACCGGTATGGCTGGAATAGCCGAATCCACTCATTTTAATGCGTGTCCACATGCTGTATGTGGGTTACTGGTAACAGAAAGGTGTGCAAGGCAATGTTTCTTAAACAGAAGGATAATCAATTCTCCCAAACTATACTGAACAAAAATATAAATGCAACATGCAACAATTTCAAAGATTTTACTGAATTACCGTTCATATAAGGAAATCAGTCAATTGAAATTCATTAGGCCCTATGGATTTATATGACTGGGAATACATATGCATCGGTTGGTCACTGATTCCTTAATGTGACCAGCATTTGCCTCATGCAGCGCGATATCTCCTTCACATGGAGTTGATCAGGCTGTTGATTGTGGCCTGTGGAATGTTGTCCCACTCCTCTTAATTTGTTGCTGGATATTGGCGGGAATTGGAACACGCTGTCGTTCACGTCGGTCGAGAGCATCCCAAAAATGCTCAATGGGTGAGAATGCAGGCCATGGAAAAACCTTGACATTTTCAGCATCCAGGAATTGTGTACAGATCCTTGCAACATGTAGCTGTGCTTTATCATGCTAAAATAGGTGATTTCAGCGGCTGAATGGCACGATAATGGGCCTCAGGATCTCGTCACAGTATCTCTGTGCATTCAAATTGCCAAAGATCAAATGCACTTGTGTTTGTGCACTCTGTTCACAAAGTTGACATCAGCGAACTGCTCGCCCACATGATGCCATATACCTGGTCTGCGTTTGTGAGGCCGGTTGGACCTACTGCTCACCCACATGATGCCATACACCTGGTCTGCGTTTGTTAGGCCGGTTGGACCTACTGCTCACCCACATGATGCCATACACCTGGTCTGCGTTTGTTAGGCCGGTTGGACCTACTGCTCACCCACATGATGCCATACACCTGGTCTGCGTTTGTGAGGCCGGTTGGACCTACTGCTCACCCACATGATGCCATACACCTGGTCTGCGTTTGTGAGGCCGGTTGGACCTACTGCTCATGCCCACCTGGTCATGATGCCACCCACATGACACCTGGTCTGCGTTTGTGAGGCCGGTTGGACCTACTGCTCACCCACATGATGCCATACACCTGGTCTGCGTTTGTGAGGCCGGTTGGACCTACTGCTCACCCACATGATGCCATACACCTGGTCTGCGTTTGTTAGGCCGGTTGGACCTACTGCTCACCCACATGATGCCATACACCTGGTCTGCGTTTGTGAGGCCGGTTGGACCTACTGCTCACCCACATGATGCCATACACCTGGTCTGCGTTTGTGAGGCCGGTTTGGTGTACTGACAAATTCTCTCAAACGACGGTAGCGGCTTATGGTAGAGAAATTAACATTAAATTCTTTGGAAACAGCTCTGGTGAACATTCCTGCAGTCAGCATGCCAATTGCACGCTCTGAGGCATTGTGTTGTGTGACCAAACATATTTTAGAGTGGCCTTTTATTGTCCCCCGCACAAGGTGTAATGATCATGCTGTTTAATCAGTGTCTTGATGGATTATCTTGGAAAAGGAGAAATGCTCATTAACATGTATGTAAACAAATTTGAGAGAAAAAAGCTTTTTGTGTGGAACATTTCTGGGATCTTTGATTTATTTATTTTTATTTTTTTACTAGGCAAGTCAGTTAAGAACAAATTCTTATTTTCAATGACGGCCTAGGAACAGTGGGTTAACTGCCTGTTCAGGGGCAGAACGACAGATTGTGTACCTTGTGTACCTTGTCAGTTCGGGGATTTGAACTTTTACAACCTTTCGGTTACTAGTCCAATGCTCTAACCACTAGGCTACCCTGCCGCCCCTTATTTCGGCTCATGAAAAATGGGACCAACACTTTACATGTTGCGTTTTATATTTTTGTTTAGCGTAAATATAATTGTTGATATTCATTGCCAGAGGTCTTTAAAAAAATGTTTTTTTTAGTACTTCTTCTGGTAGATGTCAAAAACCACTGTTTGACCAGAGATCAAAGCCTACGCTTATGGCTGTGGGAAATGGTTGAAAAATGTTTTATATGCCTTAATATCTCAAATATAGACTCTTAGCTTTTTGCTCCTATGACCTTCAGATGTTGGTGCTCATGGGTCCCTTTAGATGAAAAAGCCCTGTCGTAATTGTCAGCATGTAACCAAACTGTAGTAACGTTAACAAGCAGGATGTTAACAGATTCTGTCTTGTTAGTCATCTAGCCAAGTCATTCAGAGGAAAATTATCTAGCACCTTTCCATCTCTCTCCAGTTTTCTCACTATCTATTCTTTCCATTGTTTGCTCTTGTTGTCTCTCTCTCACTAACTCCAATTCAATCTGCTGTCATTGGCATGAATGATAGTCAATGTTGCCAAGGTGAAGAGATGCACCTAAATATTATGAAAACAACAGCGACAACAATAATAATAGTAGCTATAATACTAAATAATAAAAAATAAATATAATTTTTACACACACACAGTGACTGATAGTTCTCTCTGTGTCCTCCCATACAGCCCTCTCTGCTGAAAGCCATCTTCAGTGTGGACCCTAATGAAGTCCGTTCCCTCATATTCAAGAAGGAGGATGTAAACGTACAGGTAACATTACTGTACACACACACAGACAGGAGTCAGTCAGTCCATAAGCATCTCTTGCTCTAAATTGCTTGCAAATCCATCCTCTCCTCATCTCCTCTTCACCCTTCATCTGCAATGATTGTCAAAGACTTGACAGGTGGAAGCTCATCATTAGGCTGGCTTTCCTGGTCAGTTCTCATCATTAGGCTGGCTTTCCTGGTCAGTTCTCATCATTAGGCTGGCTTTCCTGGTCAGTTCTCATCATTAGGCTGGCTTTCCTGGTCAGTTCTCATCATTAGGCTGGCTTTCCTGGTCAGTTCTCATCATTAAGCTGGCTTTCCTGGTCAGTTCTCATCATTAGGCTGGCTTTCCTGGTCAGTTCTCATCATTAGGCTGGCTTTCCTGGTCAGTTATCATCATTAGGCTGGCTTTCCTGGTCAGTTATCATCATTAGGCTGGCTTTCCTGGTCAGTTCTTTCAGGTCAGTGCATTGAAGGACAGGAAGAGTGGACAGACTTTTTTTGAAAATTGAGGATTAGCCAATGTGTCTACTCTCGGTCTCTTACTAAATCAATGTTGAGAGGCAAGAGTCTTTCAGCCAATCAATCAGGTAGGGTAGGTTAGTTCCTTCTTTTCAACTCCCTTTCTGTTCGGCCCTCTCTCTTTCCCTCTCACTCCCCTGTCATCCCTCCCTCTCACCCCGCCCTCATTCTCTCCCTCTCTCCCTGATGTCTTTTCTCTCTCTCCCCACCCCCTTTATCTATCTACTACCCCCCCCCCGTCTCTATATTGCTGGGATCATCAGAGACATTTTGGTCTGTTTGAGTCAGCAGTTTTCAGTCTGACCTATTACAGGCCTCCCCCTCCGACATGTGACTTTGTTTACGACCTACGTTACTCCCCTGATTGCCCTCTGCTGCATGGAGAGAATAAGAGATGGAGGGAAGCAGAGAAAGAGAGAGGGAGGGAGGGAGTTAGACTGGAGGGGTTAGAGAGAGGAATGGCAAGGGATAGAGATGCGGAGAACGAGGTGGAGGGCATGGAAGGGAGTGAGAGCTGGAATTGATTGTTCCATCCATCCAGATTGACTAGCGTGGTTAGTTAGTTCTACAGAGAGGACCTGCTTTGTATGGTCAGACAGACGGTAAAACATCCTCATAACAGAAATGAGGAGGGAGAGCGACAGAGGTACTCTTGTAGTCACACATCGGTCACTCTTACACCAGCGACACACACACACACACACACACAGGACCACTGGTCGATAGGCCACCCCCCAGGGAGAGCAGAGGGAGGAGAGAAATCCCTCCATCATCCTGTCATCCTGCCTTTATTACCTTGCTCCCTGGTAGGCTGACAGAAGACTGGCCAAAACGACACACACTGACCAATGATTGGCCACAGCTCGAGAGACCACAACAATCTAACACACTTGTCAACCTTTCCTTTCTGAGTTAATTGCAGGTGAAAAAATGCTCTCTTAAACAGTTGATTGTGACATCGTTGGGCGGTTTCCCATTTTACCAATTAAACCTTGTCCTGGATAATAAAGAAATGTCAATGGAGACTCCATTGAGCTTGATGTTTTTGTCCAGGACTAGGCTTAATCTTTGTCTGGGAAAGCAGCCCAAAGATTTTGGGTAAGAGGAGTGGAGGAGTGATGCTGTCATTAGTCTGGCTTCTAGTGAGATCCCTGCCAAGTACAGTAGTAGTTGACCCCCTCCCAGCTGCCCTGCAGTGTCTACCAGACTCTTGAAAATGAGGAGAGAGGGGAACGGGGAGAGAGAGGGGAACGGGGAGAGAGAGGGGAAGGAGGAGAGAGGGGGGAAGGGGGAGAGAGGGGAAGTCAAGTCATCCACTTGGCTGGCTGCGTTGTTGTGTGGGACATAGTTGTGCTCCCTCTTGTCTACTGGCAGCATAGTGAGAAGCTGTGTGTGTGTGTTCAAGTTTATTATGAACATTGAAGCTAGTTTGAAATTAGATTTTTTACATACTGTACCTCCCTTCTAAAATGAACATAAAAGTTGTCTGTGTGTGACATTTCTTTCTGCTTTGGTCTCTACCAGGACAGTGAGAAAAGGACCCCGCTCCACGCTGCAGCCTACCTAGGAGACGCTGACATCATCGAACTCCTCATCCTCTCAGGTACACTCTTACCTGTTATACTGTACCTGTATGCCTGTTAGTGTACCTGTCTGCCTGTTAGTGTACCTGTCTGCCTGTTATACCTGTACCTGTTATACCTGTACCTGTCTGCCTGTTATACTCTGCCTGTTATACTGTACCTGTCTGCCTGTTATACTGTACCTGCCTGCCTGTTATACCTGTACCTGCCTGCCTGTTATACTGTAACTGTCTGCCTGTTATACTGTAACTGTCTGCCTGTTATACTGTAACTGTCTGCCTGTTATACTGTAACTGTTATACTGTACCTGTCTGCCTGTTATACCTATATCTGTTATACTGTACCTGTCTGCCTGTTATACTGTAACTGTCTGCCTGTTATACTGTACCTGTTATACCTGTACCTGTCTGCCTGTTATACTGTACCTGTTATACTGTACCTGTCTGCCTGTTATACTGAACCTACTGTACCTGTCTGCCTGTTATACTGTACCTGTCTGCCTGTTATACTGTACCTGTCTGCCTGTTATACTGTACCTGTCTGCCTGTTATACTCTGCCTATTATACTGTACCTGTCTGCCTGTTATACTGTACCTGCCTGCCTGTTATAGCTGTACCTGTTATAGCTGTACCTGTCTGCATGTTATACTGTACCTGTCTGCCTGTTATACCTGTACCTGTTATACCTGTAACTGTCTGCCTGTTATACTGTAACTGTCTGCCTGTTATACTGTAACTGTCTGCCTGTTATACTGTAACTGTCTGCCTGTTATACTGTACCTGTCTGCCTGTTATACTGTACCTGTCTGCCTGTTATACTGTACCTGTCTGCCTGTTATACTGTACCTGTTATACTGTACCTGTCTGCCTGTTATACTGTACCTGTTATACTGTACCTGTCTGCCTGTTATACTGTACCTGTTATACTGTAACTGTCTGCCTGTTATACTGTAACTGTTATACTGTAACTGTCTGCCTGTTATACTGTAACTGTTATACTGTAACTGTTATACTGTACCTGTTATGCCTGTTACACTGTACCTGTCTGCCTGTTATACTGTACCTGTTATACTGTACCTGTCTGCCTGTTATACTGTACCTGTCTGCCTGTTATACTGTACCTGTTATACTGTAACTGTTATACTGTACCTGTCTGCCTGTTATACCTATATCTGTTATACTGTACCTGTCTGCCTGTTATACTGTAACTGTCTGCCTGTTATACTTTACCTGTTATACCTGTACCTGTCTGCCTGTTATACTGTACCTGTTATACTGTACCTGTCTGCCTGTTATACTGAACCTGTTTAGTGTACCTGTCTGCCTGTTATACTGTACCTGTCTGCCTGTTATACTGTACCTGTCTGCCTGTTATACTGTACCTGTTATACTGTAACTGTTATACTGTACCTGTCTGCCTGTTATACCTATATCTGTTATACTGTACCTGTCTGCCTGTTATACTGTAACTGTCTGCCTGTTATACTGTGCCTGTTATACTGTACCTGTCTGCCTGTTATACTGTGCCTGTTATACCTGTACCTGTCTGCCTGTTATACTGTACCTGTTATACTGTACCTGTCTGCCTGTTATACCTGTACCTGTTATACCTGTACCTGTCTGCCTGTTATACTCTGCCTGTTATACTGTACCTGTCTGCCTGTTATACTGTACCTGCCTGCCTGTTATACCTGTACCTGTTATACCTGTACCTGTATGCCTGTTATACTGTAACTGTCTGCCTGTTATACTGTAACTGTCTGCCTGTTATACCTGTACCTGTTATACCTGTACCTGTCTGCCTGTTATACTGTACCTGCCTGCCTGTTATACCTGTACCTGTCTTCCTGTTAGACTGTAACTGTTATAACTGTACCTGTCTGCCTGTTATACTGTAACTGTTATACTGTACCTGTCTGCCTGTTATACTCTGCCTATTATACTGTACCTGTCTGCCTGTTATACTGTGCCTGCCTGCCTGTTATAGCTGTACCTGTTATAGCTGTACCTGTCTGCATGTTATACTGTACCTGTCTGCCTGTTATACCTGTCTGCCTGTTATACCTGTAACTGTCTGCCTGTTATACTGTACCTCTCTGCCTGTTATACTGTACCTGCCTGCCTGTTATACTGTACCTGTTATACTGTAACTGTCTGCCTGTTATACTGTACCTGTTATACTGTAACTGTCTGCCTGTTATACTGTACCTGTCTGCCTGTTATACTGTACCTGTTATACTGTACCTGTCTGCCTGTTATACTGTAACTGTCTGCCTGTTATACTGTAACTGTCTGCCTGTTATACTGTACCTGTCTGCCTGTTATACTGTACCTGTTAGTGTACCTGTCTGCCTGTTATACTGTACCTGTCTGCCTGTTATACTGTACCTGTCTGCCTGTTATACTGTACCTGTCTGCCTGTTATACTGTACCTGTTATACTGTACCTGTCTGCCTGTTATACTGTACCTGCCTGCCTGTTATACTGTACCTGTTATACTGTACCTGTCTGCCTGTTATACTGTACCTGTTATACTGTACCTGTCTGCCTGTTATACTGTACCTGTTATACTGTACCTGTCTGCCTGTTATACTGTACCTGTTATACTGTACCTGTCTGCCTGTTATACTGTACCTGTTATACTGTACCTGTCTGCCTGTTATACTGTACCTGTCTGCCTGTTATACTGTACCTGTCTGCCTGTTATACTGTAACTGTTATACTGTACCTGTCTGCCTGTTATACTGTACCTGTTAGTGTACCTGTCTGCCTGTTATACTGTACCTGTCTGCCTGTTATACTGTACCTGTCTGCCTGTTATACTGTAACTGTCTGCCTGTTATACTGTACCTGTCTGCCTGTTATACCTATATCTGTTATACTGTACCTGTCTGCCTGTTATACTGTAACTGTCTGCCTGTTATACTGTACCTGTACCTGTCTGCCTGTTATACTGTACCTGTTATACTGTACCTGTCTGCCTGTTATACTGAACCTGTTAGTGTACCTGTCTGCCTGTTATACTGTACCTGTCTGCCTGTTATACTGTACCTGTCTGCCTGTTATACTGTACCTGTTATACTGTTATACTGTACCTGTTATACTGTACCTGTCTGTTATACTGTACCTGTCTATACTGTTTATACTGTATCTGTTATACTGTACCTGTCTGCCTGTTATACATTTAACATTATACATTTAAGTAGCAGACGCTCTGTACAAATTGGTGCATTCACCTTATGACATCCAGTGGAACAACCACTTTACAATAGTGCATCTGATTACTTTATCCTATCCTAGGTATTCCTGTTCTGTAACTGTCTGCCTGTTATACTGTGCCTGTTATACTGTACCTGTCTGCCTGTTATACTGTGCCTGTTATACCTGTACCTGTCTGCCTGTTATACTGTACCTGTTATACTGTACCTGTCTGCCTGTTATACTGAACCTGTTAGTGTACCTGTCTGCCTGTTATACTGTACCTCTCTGCCTGTTATACTGTACCTGCCTGTCTGTTATACTGTACCTGTTATACTGTAACTGTCTGCCTGTTATACTGTACCTGTTATACTGTAACTGTCTGCCTGTTATACTGTACCTGTCTGCCTGTTATACTGTACCTGTTATACTGTACCTGTCTGCCTGTTATACTGTACCTGTCTGCCTGTTATACTGTACCTGTCTGCCTGTTATACTGTACCTGTCTGCCTGTTATACTGTACCTGTTAGTGTACCTGTCTGCCTGTTATACTGTACCTCTCTGCCTGTTATACTGTACCTGCCTGCCTGTTATACTGTACCTGTTATACTGTAACTGTCTGCCTGTTATACTGTACCTGTTATACTGTACCTGTCTGCCTGTTATACTGTACCTGTTATACTGTAACTGTCTGCCTGTTATACTGTAACTGTTATACTGTAACTGTCTGCCTGTTATACTGTAACTGTTATACTGTAACTGTTATACTGTACCTGTCTGCCTGTTACACTGTACCTGTCTGCCTGTTATACTGTACCTGTTAGTGTACCTGTCTGCCTGTTATACTGTACCTGTCTGCCTGTTATACTGTAACTGTCTGCCTGTTATACTGTAACTGTTATACTGTACCTGTCTGCCTGTTATACCTATATCTGTTATACTGTACCTGTCTGCCTGTTATACTGTAACTGTCTGCCTGTTATACTGTACCTGTTATACCTGTACCTGTCTGCCTGTTATACTGTACCTGTTATACTGTACCTGTCTGCCTGTTATACTGAACCTGTTAGTGTACCTGTCTGCCTGTTATACTGTACCTGTCTGCCTGTTATACTGTACCTGTCTGCCTGTTATACTGTACCTGTTATACTGTAACTGTTATACTGTACCTGTCTGCCTGTTATACCTATATCTGTTATACTGTACCTGTCTGCCTGTTATACTGTAACTGTCTGCCTGTTATACTGTGCCTGTTATACTGTACCTGTCTGCCTGTTATACTGTGCCTGTTATACCTGTACCTGTCTGCCTGTTATACTGTACCTGTTATACTGTACCTGTCTGCCTGTTATACCTGTACCTGTCTGCCTGTTATACTCTGCCTGTTATACTGTACCTGTCTGCCTGTTATACTGTACCTGCCTGCCTGTTATACCTGTACCTGTTATACCTGTACCTGTATGCCTGTTATACTGTAACTGTCTGCCTGTTATACTGTAACTGTCTGCCTGTTATACTGTAACTGTCTGCCTGTTATACCTGTACCTGTTATACCTGTACCTGTCTGCCTGTTATACTGTACCTGCCTGCCTGTTATACCTGTACCTGTCTTCCTGTTAGACTGTAACTGTTATAACTGTACCTGTCTGCCTGTTATACTGTACCTGTCTGCCTGTTATACTCTGCCTATTATACTGTACCTGTCTGCCTGTTATACTGTACCTGCCTGCCTGTTATAGCTGTACCTGTTATAGCTGTACCTGTCTGCATGTTATACTGTACCTGTCTGCCTGTTATACCTGTCTGCCTGTTATACCTGTAACTGTCTGCCTGTTATACTGTACCTCTCTGCCTGTTATACTGTACCTGCCTGCCTGTTATACTGTACCTGTTATACTGTAACTGTCTGCCTGTTATACTGTACCTGTTATACTGTAACTGTCTGCCTGTTATACTGTACCTGTCTGCCTGTTATACTGTACCTGTTATACTGTACCTGTCTGCCTGTTATACTGTAACTGTCTGCCTGTTATACTGTAACTGTCTGCCTGTTATACTGTAACTGTCTGCCTGTTATACTGTACCTGTTAGTGTACCTGTCTGCCTGTTATACTGTACCTGTCTGCCTGTTATACTGTACCTGTCTGCCTGTTATACTGTACCTGTTATACTGTACCTGTCTGCCTGTTATACTGTACCTGTTATACTGTACCTGTCTGCCTGTTATACTGTACCTGTTATACTGTACCTGTCTGCCTGTTATACTGTACCTGTTATACTGTACCTGTCTGCCTGTTATACTGTACCTGTTATACTGTACCTGTCTGCCTGTTATACTGTACCTGTCTGCCTGTTATACTGTACCTGTCTGCCTGTTATACTGTAACTGTTATACTGTACCTGTCTGCCTGTTATACTGTACCTGTTATACTGTACCTGTCTGCCTGTTATACTGAACCTGTTAGTGTACCTGTCTGCCTGTTATACTGTACCTGTCTGCCTGTTATACTGTACCTGTCTGCCTGTTATACTGTACCTGTCTGCCTGTTATACTGTAACTGTCTGCCTGTTATACTGTAACTGTTATACTGTACCTGTCTGCCTGTTATACCTATATCTGTTATACTGTACCTGTCTGCCTGTTATACTGTAACTGTCTGCCTGTTATACTGTACCTGTACCTGTCTGCCTGTTATACTGTACCTGTTATACTGTACCTGTCTGCCTGTTATACTGAACCTGTTAGTGTACCTGTCTGCCTGTTATACTGTACCTGTCTGCCTGTTATACTGTACCTGTTATACTGTAACTGTTATACTGTACCTGTCTGCCTGTTATACCTATATCTGTTATACTGTACCTGTCTGCCTGTTATACATTTAACATTACATTTACATTTAAGTCATTTAGCAGACGCTCTTATCCAGAGCGACTTACAAATTGGTGCATTCACCTTATGACATCCAGTGGAACAACCACTTTACAATAGTGCATCTAAATATTTTAAGGGGGGGGGGAGGGGGGGTGAGAAGGATTACTTTATCCTATCCTAGGTATTCCTTAAAGAGGTGGGGTTTCAAGTTATACTGTAACTGTCTGCCTGTTATACTGTGCCTGTTATACTGTACCTGTCTGCCTGTTATACTGTGCCTGTTATACCTGTACCTGTCTGCCTGTTATACTGTACCTGTTATACTGTACCTGTCTGCCTGTTATACTGAACCTGTTAGTGTACCTGTCTGCCTGTTATACTGTACCTCTCTGCCTGTTATACTGTACCTGCCTGTCTGTTATACTGTACCTGTTATACTGTAACTGTCTGCCTGTTATACTGTACCTGTTATACTGTAACTGTCTGCCTGTTATACTGTACCTGTCTGCCTGTTATACTGTACCTGTTATACTGTACCTGTCTGCCTGTTATACTGTAACTGTCTGCCTGTTATACTGTACCTGTCTGCCTGTTATACTGAACCTGTTAGTGTACCTGTCTGCCTGTTATACTGTACCTGTCTGCCTGTTATACTGTGCCTGTTATACTGTACCTGTCTGCCTGTTATACTGTACCTGTTATACTGTACCTGTCTGCCTGTTATACTGTACCTGTCTGCCTGTTATACTGTACCTGCCTGCCTGTTATACTGTACCTGTTATACTGTACCTGTCTGCCTGTTATACTGTACCTGTTAGTGTACCTGTCTGCCTGTTATACTGTACCTGTCTGCCTGTTATACTGTACCTGTTATACTGTACCTGTCTGCCTATTATACTGTACCTGTTATACTGTACCTGTCTGCCTGCTATACCTGTACCTGTTATACTGTACCTGTCTGCCTGTTATACTGTACCTGTTATACTGTACCTGTCTGCCTGTTATACCTGTACCTGTTATACTGTACCTGTCTGCATGTTATACTGTACCTGTTATACTCTACCTGTCTGCATGTTATACTGCACCTGCCTGTTATACTGTACCTGTCTGCCTGTTATACTGTACCTGTTATACTGTACCTGTCTGCATGTTATACTGCACCTGTCTGCCTGTTATACTGTACCTGTCTGCCTGTTATACTGTACCTGTTATACTGTACCTGTCTGCCTGTTATACTGTACCTGTTATACTGTACCTATTATACTGTACCTGTCTGCCTGTTATACTGTACCTGTCTGCCTGTTATACTGTACCTGTCTGCCTGTTATACCTGTTGTACTGTTATACCTGTACCTGTTATACTGTACCTGTCTGCCTGTTATACTGTTCCTGTCTGCCTGTTATACTGTACCTGTCTGCCTGTTATACTGTACCTGTCTACCTGTTATACTGTACCTGTCTACCTGTTATACCTGTCTGCCTGTTATACTGTACCTGTTATACTGTACCTGTCTGCCTGTTATACTGTACCTGTCTGCCTGTTATACTGTACCTGTCTGCCTGTTATACTGTACCTGTCTGCCTGTTATGCTGTACCTGTCTGCCTGTTATACTGTGCCTGTTATACTGTACCTGTTATACTGTACCTGTCTGCCTGTTATACTGTACCTGTCTGCCTGTTATACTGTACCTGTCTGCCTGTTATACAGTGGGGCAAAAAAGTATTTAGTCAGCCACCAATTGTGCAAGTTCTCCCACTTAAAAAGATGAGAGGCCTGTAATTTTCATCATAGGTACACTTCAACTATGACAGACAAAATGAGAAAAGAAATCCAGAAAATCACATTGTAGGATTTTTAAAATGATTGTAGACCTGCACCAGGTTGGGAGGACTGAATCTGCAATAGGTAAGCAGCTTGGTTTGAAGAAATCAACTGTGGGAGCAAGTCGCTCTGGATAAGAGCGTCTGCTAAATGACTTAAATGTAATGTAAATGTATTAGGAAATGGAAGACATACAAGACCACTGATAATCTCCCTCGATCTGGGGCTCCACGCAAGATCTCACCCCGTGGGGTCAAAATGATCACAAAAACAATGAGCAAAAATCCCAGAACCACACGGGGGGACCTAGTGAACGACCTGCAGAGAGCTGGGACCAAAGTAACAAAGCCTACCATCAGTAACACACTACGCCGCCAGGCACTCAGATCCTGCAGTGCCAGACGTGTTCCCCTGCTTAAGCCAGTACATGTCCAGGCCCCGCTGAAGTTTGCTAGAGAGCATTTGGATGATGATCCAGTCTTTTTGTTTGTTATACCTGTCTGCCTGTTAGGTATAACAAACAGGCAGACAGGTATAACAAACAGGCAGACAGGTATAACAAACAGGCAGACAGGTATAACAGTCTGCCTGTTTGTTATACCTGTCTGCCTGTTTGTTATACCTGATAAAACTAAGATACCTAAAAAGCCTATTAAATTGAAGACTTAGAATGAGAATTTGGTCACAGCAGCCAATGTTGGCATCACCCATTCGTGGAGAGGAAATGATAGGGAGAGAGATGTGGAGGTTGTTTCCCTGTGTGTGTTGTGATGGAACAGTATCACGTGATGTGATGGTCTATTTTAACCCCTTACACACATAGGACTCTCAAAGGACCATGGGCGTTTCCCCTAGTAACTCGTGGGTCCCCACCCACTCTCTGTCAGAGGAAAGTTAACCCTTAACCTTTTCTCTCCCTGTGTTTTTTAGGAGCCAGAGTAAATGCTAAAGACAATAAGTGGTTAACTCCTCTTCACCGAGCTGTTGCCTCCTGCAGCGAGGTAACAGACTCACTCACACCACACACACACACCTTCAACAATGCTCTTTCTCATGCTGCATCAGTCTTGTTGACAGTGATTGTCAATTTTTTGTGTGTGTGTGTGTGTGTGTGTGTGTGTGTGTGTGTGTGTGTGTGTGTGTGTGTGTGTGTGTGTGTGTGTGTGTGTGTGTGTGTGTGTGTGTGTGTGTGTGTGTGTGTGTGTGTGTGTGTGTGTGTGTGTGTGTGTGTGTGTGTGTGTGTGTGTGTGTGTGTGTAGGATGCAGTGTGTATGTTGATAAAACACAGTGCTGATGTGAACGCGCGGGATAAGAATTGGCAGACTCCCCTCCATGTTGCTGCCAACAACAAGGCTATCCGCGTTGCCGAGGCCCTCGTCCCATTGCTTAGCAACGTCAATGTGTCGGACCGGGGTGGACGCACAGCCCTGCACCATGCTGCCTTCAGCGGACACCTGGAGGTAACACACACACATTCACAGATGTATTAGTTACCATTTCATGAGGCTAGTATGACTTCACGTGTGTGTGTGTGTGTGTGTGTGTGTGTGTGTGTGTGTGTGTGTGTGTGTGTGTGTGTGTGTGTGTGTGTGTGTGTGTGTGTGTCAGATGGTGAAGCTGCTTCTCTCCAGAGGAGCTAACATCGACGCCTTTGATAAGAAAGACAGGCGAGCCATCCACTGGGCTGCCTACATGGGTAAGACACTCCCACTCAGAGCTATACACTATAGAGGGATTCGAATGTCAAAATGCTTGTATCAATACATTTTGATTTGATGATTAGATTTTTTCTAGAAACAAAATGCTATGCTAACAAAATGGTATGAAATGGAATGCTAACAAAATGGTATGAAATGGAATGCTAACAAAATGGTATGAAATGGAATGCTAACAAAATGGTATGAAATGGTATGCTAACAAAATGAACTCTTACCCGCTCTCTTTCTTCCCTCTCTCCCTCCATTTCCTCCTCCCTTCATCTCTCTCTACATCTCCCTCCCTCCAGGTCATATGGAGGTGGTGAGGTTGTTGGTGTCTAGTGGAGCAGAGATGGACTGTAAAGATAAGAACTCTTATACTCCTCTACATGCCGCTGCCTCTAGTGGGATGACTACCACTGTCCAATACCTGCTGGGGCTGGGGGTACAGGTACACACACATCATTCAATACCTGCTGGGGGTACAGGTACACACACATCATTCAATACCTGCTGGGGGTACAGGTACACAAACATCATTCAATACCTGCTGGGGGTACAGGTACACAAACATCATTCAATACCTGCTGGGGGTACAGGTACACACACATCATTCAATACCTGCTGGGGGTACAGGTACACACACATCATTCAATACCTGCTGGGGGTACAGGTACACGCACATCATTCAATACTTGCTGGGGGTACAGGTACACACACATCATTCAATACCTGCTGGGGGTACAGGTACACGCACATCATTCAATACTTACTGGGGGTACAGGTACACACACATCATTCAATACCTGCTGGGGGTACAGGTACACAAACATCATTCAATACCTGCTGGGGGTACAGGTACACACACATCATTCAATACCTGCTGGGGGTACAGGTACACGCACATCATTCAATACTTGCTGGGGGTACAGGTACACACACATCATTCAATACCTGCTGGGGGTACAGGTACACGCACATCATTCAATACCTGCTGGGGTACAGGTACACGCACATCATTCGATTTCATCCTCTCCTAATAGCAAAGAAAGAAGTCTATTGAGATACACAAACTAACTGTTTCTCTCCCTCTCCCTCCGCCCTCCCTCCCTCCGCCCTCGCTCTCTCCCTCCCTCCGCCCTCGCTCGCTCTCTCCCTCCCTCCGCGCTCGCTCTCTCCCTCCCTCCGCCCTCGCTCGCTCTCTCCCTCCCTCCGCCCTCGCTCGCTCTCTCCCTCCCTCCGCCCTCGCTCGCTCTCTCCCTCCCTCCGCCCTCGCTCGCTCTCTCCCTCCCTCCGCCCTCGCTCGCTCTCTCCCTCCCTCCGCCCTCGCTCGCTCTCTCCCTCCCTCCCTCCGCCCTCGCTCGCTCTCTCCCTCCCTCCCTCCGCCCTCGCTCGCTCTCTCCCTCCCTCCCTCCGCCCTCGCTCGCTCTCTCCCTCCCTCCCTCCGCCCTCGCTCGCTCTCTCCCTCCCTCCCTCCGCCCTCGCTCGCTCTCTCCCTCCCTCCCTCCGCCCCTCGCTCGCTCTCTCCCTCCCTCCGCCCTCGCTCGCTCTCTCCCTCCCTCCCTCCGCCCTCGCTCGCTCTCCCTCCCTCCTCCCTCCGCTCCCGCTCTCTCCCTCCTCCCTCCTCCCTCGCTCGCTCTCCCTCTCTCCCTCCCTCCCTCCGCCCTCGCTCGCTCTCTCCCTCCCTCCCTCCGCCCTCGCGCTCGCTCTCTCCCTCCCTCCCTCCGCCCCTCGCTCGCTCTCTCCCTCCCTCCCTCCGCCCTCGCTCGCTCGCTCCCTCCCTCCCTCCGCCCTCGCTCCCTCCCTCCGCCCTCGCTCGCTCCCTCCGCCCTCGCTCTCGCTCCCTCCCTCCCTCCGCCCTCGCTCGCTCCCTCCCTCCCTCCGCCTCGCTCGCTCCCTCCCTCCCTCCCTCCGCCCTCGCTCGCTCCCCTCCCTCCCTCCGCCCTCGCTCGCTCTCTCCCTCCCTCCGCCCTCGCTCGCTCTCTCCTCCCTCCCTCCGCCCTCGCTCGCTCTCTCCCTCCCCCTCCGCCCCTCGCTCCCTCCCTCCCTCCGCCCTCGCTCCCTCCCTCCCTCCCTCCGCCCTCGCTCCCGCTCCCTCCTCCCTCCGCCCTCGCTCGCTCCCTCCCTCCCTCCGCCCCTCGCTCGCTCCCTCCCTCCCTCCCTCCGCCCTCGCTCGCTCCCTCCCTCCCTCCCTCCGCCTCGCTCGCTCCCTCCCTCCCTCCCTCCCTCCCTCCGCCCTCGCTCGCTCTCTCCCTCCCTCCTCGCGCTCGCTCTCCCTCCCCTCCGCCCTCGCTCGCTCTCTCCCTCCCTCCGCCCCCTCGCTCGCTCTCTCCCTCCCTCCGCCCTCTCGCTCGCTCTCTCTCCCTCCCTCCGCCCTCGCTCGCTCGCTCCCTCCCTCCCTCCGCCCTCGCTCGCTCTCTCCCTCCCTCCCTCCGCCCTCGCTCGCTCTCTCTGTCCCTGCACTCCCCCTCTCCCCGCTCCCCCTCTCTCTCACCGTGCTTTCTCCCTCTCGCGCTCTCTCCCCGCACTCTCCCTCTCTCTCCCCGCCTTCTCCCTCCATCTCTCTAGATAAACCAGGGTAATATTTATGGTAACTCTGCTCTCCATATGGCCAGTTATAATGGCCAGGATGTGGTGGTCAACGAACTCATAGAGGCTGGAGCCTCCATCAACCAGGTAAACATCTGTGTGTGTGCGTGTGTTGGTGTATGTGTGTTGGTGTGTATATTGTAACTTTATCTCTCTCTAACAGGTGAATGAGAGGGGTCTGTCTGCGCTGCACTTCTCAGCCTGTTCCCGCCAGGGGGCGCTGTGTCTGGAACTACTGCTTGGGAACGGAGCTAACGTCAACATTAGGGTACACACACACACACACTTCTCCTAGGCCAACAGGGTAGTAGTGGGACATATGGTGTGTGGTGTGAGAGAAGAGCTGAAATTGCTCAGGGCTGTTGGGGGGCGGGGTGAGAAGAGCTGAAGTTGCTCAGGGCTGTAGGGTGGGATGGGGGTGTGATAAGAGCTGAAGTTGCTCAGGGCTGTAGGGTGGGGTGGGGGGTGTGAGAAGAGCTGAAGTTGCTCAGGGCTGTGGGGTGGGGGTGTGAGAAGAGCTGAAGTTGCTCAGGGCTGTAGGGTGGGATGGGGGTGTGATAAGAGCTGAAGTTGCTCAGGGCTGTAGGGTGGGTTGGTGGTGTGAGAAGAGCTGAAGTTGCTCAGGGCTGTAGGGTGGGGTGGGGGGTGTGAGAAGAGCTGAAGCTGCTCAGGGCTGTAGGGTGGGGGGGTGAGAAGAGCTGAAGTTGCTCAGGGCTGTGGGGTGGGGGGTTCGAGAAGAGCTGAAGTTGCTCAGGGCTGTAGGGTGGGGTGGGGGGTGAGAAGTGCTGAAGCTGCTCAGGGCTGTAGGGTGGGGGGGGTGTGAGAAGAGCTGAAGTTGCTCAGGGCTGTAGGGTGGGGGGTGAGAGAAGAGCTGAAGTTGCTCAGGGCTGTAGGGTGGGGGGGGTGAGAGAAGAGCTGAAGTTGCTCAGGGCTGTAGGGTGGGGGGGGTGAGAGAAGAGCTGAAGTTGCTCAGGGCTGTAGGGTGGGGGGGGGTGAGAGAAGAGCTGAAGTTGCTCAGAGCTGTAGGGTGGGGGGGGGGGGGGGTGAGAGAAGTGCTGAAGTTGCTCAGGGCTGTAGGGTGGGGGGGGTTAAAGACTAGTTGAACCCCTCTAGGTGCAAGTTGCTCAGGGCAGCTGAGACAGTTTCCATAAGACCTTTAGAGTTCACACCCAGTCCTGATCTGAATAGGAAGGTTTAACACAGGGAACATCACCCAGTCCTGATCTGAATAGGGAGGTTTAACACAGGGAACATCACCCAGTCCTGATCTGAATAGGGAGGTTTAACACAGGGAACATCACCCAGTCCTGATCTGAATAGGGAGGTTTAACACAGGGAACATCACCCAGTCCTGATCTGAATAGGAAGGTTTATAACACAGGGAACATCACCCAGTCCTGATCTGAATAGGAGGTTTAACACAGGGAACATCACCCAGTCCTGATCTGAATAGGGAGGTTTAACACAGGGAACATCACCCAGTCCTGATCTGAATAGGGAGGTTTAACACAGGGAACATCACCCAGTCCTGATCTGAATAGGAAGGTTTATAACACAGGGAACATCACCCAGTCCTGATCTGAATAGGGAGGTTTAACACAGGGAACATCACCCAGTCCTGATCTGAATAGGGAGGTTTAACACAGGGAACATCACCCAGTCCTGATCTGAATAGGGAGGTTTAACACAGGGAACATCACCCAGTCCTGATCTGAATAGGGAGGTTTAACACAGGGAACATCACCCAGTCCTGATCTGAATAGGAAGGTTTAACACAGGGAACATCACCCAGTCCTGAACATCACAACTCTTCTGACAAACAGAATGAAATGTCTTGCTGTTTTGCTTTCTTTCTCTCTTTCCCCACTCCAGAGTAAGGATGGGAAGACCCCTCTCCACATGGCAGCGGTCCATGGAAGGTTCTCTCGTTCTCAGGCTGTCATTCAAAACGGTGAAGCCTGCCCCAAAACACCACACACACACTGCTATTGGTCTATTAATATTTCAAACACCCTACTATTTGCTTTTTGTCTGTCTGTGCAGGTGCGGAGGTGGACTGTGAGGATAAGAATGGGAACTCTCCTCTTCACATCGCTGCTCGCTACGGACACCAGTTACTGATCAACACTCTGCTCACACACGGAGCCAACACCGCCAAGTAAGACACACACACAAATACACTCAGTGGTCAGTTTATTAGGTACACCCATCTATTATTGTGTCGGACCTCCTTGTAGCCATGAAAGGATGAGCCTAGTCAGCAACAATGTTCAGATACTATATGGTGTTCAAACATTGCTCAGTTGGTATCAAGGGACCTAACGTGTGCCAGGAAAATATTCCCCACCATTACACCACCACCAGCCTGTACTGTTGACACCAGGCAACATGGGTCCATGGACTCATGCTACTTAAGCCAAATTCTCACTCTGCCTGTCAGCATGATTCATCAGGAAACGGGATTCATCAGAACAGGCATTGTTTTTCTACTCCTCAATTGTAGGAAGGTTTAAACAGCATGATCATTACACAACTGCACTTTAAAATGTTACGTTTTGTTACAAAACACAATGCCACAGATGTCTCCGGTTTAGAAGGAGCGTACAATTGGCATACTGACTACAGGAATAACCACCAGAACTGTTGCCAGAGAATTTAATGTGAATTTCTCTACCATAAGCCGCCGTCAACGTCGTTTTAGAGAATTTGGCCGTATATCCAACCGGACTCACAACTGCAGACCAAGTATAACCACGCCAGCCCAGGAACTCCACATCTGGCTTCTTCACCTGCGAGATTGTCTTGAGACCAGCCACCTGGACAACTGATGAAACTGAGTATTTCTGTCTGTAATACAGACCTTTTTTTGGGGGAGAAAAACTCATTAGGATTGGCTGGGCCTGGCTCTCCAGTCGGTGGGCCTAGCTCCCAAGTGGGTGAGCCTATGCCCTCCCAGGCCTACGCATGACTGCACCCCTGCCCAGTCATGTGAAATCCATATATTAGGTCCTAATACATTTATTGCAATTGACTGATTTACTTCTGTGAACAGCAACTCATTAAAATTGTTGCATGCTGTGTTTATATTTGTGTTAAGTGTATATACAGTGCATTCAGAAAGTGTTCAGACACCTTGACTTTTTCCACATTTTGTTACGGCACAGCCTTATTCTAAAATGGATTAAAGTTTTTTTCCCTCATCAATCTACACACAATACCCCACAATAACAATGCAAAAACAGATTTTTAGACATTTCAGCAAATAACAAAAAAAATTTATCACCATTTACGTAAGTATTCAGAACCTTTACTCAATACATTTTAGAAGCACCTTTGACAGAGATTACAGCCTCGAGTCTTCGCGGGTATGACGCAAGCTTGGCAAGCTTGTATTTGGGGAGTTTCTCCCATTCCTCTCTGCAGATCCTCTCAAGCTCTGTCAGGTTGGATGGGGAGCATCGCTGCACAGCTATTTTCAGGTCTCCAGAGATGTTCGATCAAGTTCAAGTTCTGGGCGCTGGCTGGGCCACTCAAGGACATTTAGAGACTTGTCCTGAAGCCACTCCTGCGTTGTCTTGGCTGTGTGCATAGGGTCGTTGTCCTGTTGAAAGGTGAACCTTCGCCCTAGGCTGAGGTCCTGAGGGCTCTGGAGCAAGTTTTCATGAAGGATCTCTGTACTTTGCGCCATTCATTTTTCCTTTGATCCTGACTAGTCTCCCAGTCCCTGCTGCTGAAAAACATCCCACACATGATGCTGCCACCACCGTGCTTCACTGTAGGGATGGTGCCAGGTTTCCTCTAGACGCTTGGCATTCAGGCCAAAGAGTTCAATCATAGTTTCATCAGACCAGATAATCTTGTTTCTCGTGGTCTTCGAGTCCTTTCGGCACCTTTTGGCAAACTCCAAGAGGGCTGTCATGTGCCTTTATTTACTGAGGAGTGGTTTCAGTCTGGCCATTCTACTTTAAAGGCCAGATTGGTGGAGTGCTGCAGAGATGGTTGTCCTTCTGGAAGGTTCTCCCATCTCCACAGAGTGACTCTGGAGCTCTGTCAGAGTGACCATCAGGTTCTTGGTCACCTCCCTGACCAAGGCCCTTCTTCCCTGATTGCTCAGTCCAGCTCTAGAAAGAGTCTTAGTGGTTCCAAACGTCTTATATTTAAGAATGATGGAGGCCACTGTTCTTGGGGACCTTCAAAGATGCAGATATTTTTTTGGTGCCTTTCCTTAGATCTGTGCCTCGACACAATCCTGTCTCAGAGCTCTACGGACAATTCCTTTGATCTTGTGGCTTGGATTTTGCTCTGAAATGCACTGTCAACTGTGGGACATTATATAGACAGGTGTATGCCTTTCCAAATCCAATCAATTGAATTTACCGGAGGTGGACTCCAATCAAGTTGTAGAAACATCTGAAGGATGATCAATGGAAACCGGATGCACCTGAGGTCAATTTTGAGTCTCATAGCAAAGGGTCTGAATACTTGTGTAAATAAGGCATTTCTGTTTTTTATTTTTAATACATTTGCAAATATTTCTAAAAACCGGTTTTTGCTTTGTCATGTGTGTAGTTTGAGATAAAAACATTTTTTTAGAAGAACGCTGTAACTTTAAAAGGTAAGGGGTCTGAATACTTTCCGAATGCACTGTATATCGATAGATAGATGGATACACACTACCGTACAGAAGTTTGGGGTCACTTAGAAATGTCCTTGTTTTTTAAAGAAAAGCTCCTTTTTTGTCCATTAAAGTAACATCAAATTGATGAGAGAAATACAGTGTAGACATTGTTAATGCTGTAAATGACTATTGGAGCTGGAAACGTCTGAACTCCCACTTTCTATTCTGGTTAGAACCAGGTTGTGCTGTTCTGTGTAGGGAGTAGTACACAGCGTTGTAGGAGATCTTCAGTTTCTTGGCAATTCCTCGCATGGAATAGCCTTCATTTCTCAGAACAAGAATAGACTGACAAGTTTCAGAAGAAAGTCTTTTGTTTCTGGCCATTTTGAGCCTGTAATTGACCCCATAAATGCTGATGCTCCAGATACTCAACTAGCCTAAAAGAAGGCCAGTTTTATTGCTTCTTTAATCAGAACAACAGTTTACAGCTGTGCTAACATAATTGCAAAAGGGTTTTCTAATGATCAATTAGCCTTTTAAGATGATAAACTTGGATTAGCTAACACAACGTGGCATTGGAACACAGGAGTGATGGTTGCTGATAATGGGCCTCTGTACACCTATGTAGATATTCCATTAAAAATCAGCCGTTTCCAGCTACCATAGTTATTAACAACATTAACAATGTCTACACTGTATTTCTGATCAATTTCATGTTACTTCAATTTACAAAAAATGTGCTTTTCTTTCAAAAACAAGGACATTTCTGTGACCCCAAACCTTTGAATGGTTATATATATATATATACATACATACATACACACACAAAAAAACAGTCAACAGTTTGGACACACCTACTCATTCCAGGGTTTTTCTTTATTTTTACTATTTTCTACATTGTAAAATAATAGTGAAGACATCAAAACTATGAAACACACATATGCAATCATGTAGTAACCAAAAAACTGTTTAACAAATCAAAATATATTAGCCAGCCTTTGCCTTGATGACAACTTTGCACACTCTTGGCATTCTCTCAACAAGCTACACCTGGAATGCTTTTCCAACAGTCTTGAAGGAGTTCCCATATATACTGAGCACTTTTTGGCTGCTTTTCCTTCACTCTGCAGTCCAACTCATCCCAAACCATCTCAATTGGGTTGAGGTTGGGTGATAGTGGAAGCCAGGTCATCTGATGCAGCACTCCACCACTCTCCTTCTTGGACCACTCTCCTTGGTCAAATATCCCATACACCGCCTGGAGGTGTGTTAAGTCATTGTCCTGTTGAAAAACAAATCATAGTTCCACTAAGTGCAAATCAGATTGGATGGCATATCGCTGCAGAATGCTGTGGTAACCATGCTGATTATGTGCCTTGAATTCTAAATAAATCACAGACCGTATCAGCAGCAAAGCACCATCACACCACCTCCTCTATGCTTCATGGTGGGAACCACACATGAAGATCATCTGTTCACCTATTCTGGATCTCACAAAGACACAGCAGTTGGAACCAAAAATCTCAAATTTGGACTCATCAAACCAAAGGACAGATTTCCACCGGTCTAATGTCCATTGGTCGTGTTTCTTGGCTCAAGCAAGTCTCTACTTATTATTGGTGTCCTTCAGTAGTGGTTTCTTTGCAGCAATTCAACCATGAAGGCCTGACTCACACGGTCTCCTTTGAACAGTTGATGTTGAGATGTGTCTGTTACTTGAACTCTTTCAAGCATTTATTTGGGCTACACGTTCTGAGGCTGGTAACTCTAATGAACTTACAGTTAACGATGGGTCTTCCATTCCTGTGGCGGTCCCCACGATAGCCAGTTAAATCATAGTGCTTGACCACCCATACGTAGAATGTATGCACACATGACTGTAAGTCGCTTTGGATAAAAGCGTCTGCTAAATGGCATATATTTTTTATTATATATTATATATATTGTTTTTGCGACTGCACTTGAATAAACTTCAAAAGTTCTTGAAATGTTCCTTATTGACTGACCTTCATGTCTTAACGTAATGATTGACTGTCATTTCTCTTTTCTTATTTGAGCTGTTCTTGCCATAATATGGACTTGGTCTTTTACCAAGGAGGGATGGCTTCTGTATACCACCCCTACCTTGTCACAACACAACTGATTGGCTCAAATGCATTAAGAAGGAAAGAAATTCCACAAATGAACTTTTAACAATGCACACCTGTAAATTTAAATCATTCCAGGTGACAAAGTTGTCATCAAGGCAAAGGGTTGCTACTTTGAAGAATCTCAGATATAAAATATATATTTGTTTAACACTTTTTTGCGTTACTACCATATGTGTTATTTCTTAGTTTTGATGTCTTCGCTATTATTCTACCATGTAGAAAATAGTAAAAATAAAGAAAAACCCTTAAATGAGTAGGCATGTCCAAACGTTTGATTGGTACTGTGTGTATACACACAGACAGCCTTATCGCACATGGAGACAACTCCGCTAAGTCTACACTCACTCACTAGACGGAGTTAGAGACTATCACTGTGACACACACCTGGCTAAGCACCGCTGACGTGATGTTTTTTACAGGCGTGGCGTCCATGGCATGTTCCCCCTCCATCTGGCAGCTCTCAGTGGCTTCTCTGACTGCTGCAGGAAACTGCTCTCCTCAGACTTCCACATAGACACTCCTGACCACTTTGGAAGGTCATGTCTACATGCTGCAGCTGCAGGAGGGTGAAACAACAACTCTTTAAACCCTCCCCTTTTTCGTGTCTCGCTGTCCTTTGCTCTTGGATTTTTAAGTCCTTTCTGCAGATAGTTGTTCTATCCAATTTTCTACTGTACAATTAATTTTCTCTCTTGGTCTCCCTCTCTCCATCAGGAACCTGGAGTGTTTGAATCTGCTGTTGAATACAGGAGCAGATTTCAACAGAAAGGACAGGTTTGGAAGGTCAGTGGTTCAGCTTTATGTTCAGCCTTTGTGTATTTGTGTGCGTACATGCCTGCATAAAGACATTTTTTAGTTCTATGCAAAGAAGATGAAGTATTGTTCTTTCTCTTCTCTCCAGGGGTGTATTCATTATGTCGATTCTGTTGCAAAACATTTCTTAAACAAAAGCAAATGGACTCCATGCCTGTTGTGACAGTAACACTCTTCTCTCTAGGACTCCTCTTCACTATGCCTGTTGTAACAGTAAATCTCAGTGTGTGTTTGCCCTGGTGGGGTCTGGTGCTGGAGTCAACGAGCTGGATGAGAGGGGCTGTTCTCCTCTACACTACGCTGCTGCTGGCACAGAGGGAAAGTTAGTAGTAGTAGTAGTAGTAGTAGTTGTCTGTCCTGTCTGTCCTGTCTGACCTCTGTGTGTGTGTGTGTGTGTGTGTCAGGTGTGTAGAGTACCTGTTGAGGAGCGATGCCAACCCAGGGATCAGAGACCGACAGGGCTACAACCCAGTCCACTATGCATCGGCATACGGAAACACACTCTGCCTTGAACTGGTTAGTACATCCTGCTCGTACATGACCTACCCGGACACCATTACCTACTTCGCACTACAAGTAGTGACTGGGTTTGACATTCTGTCTTCTTGTTTTTCAGATATCCAGGGAGACTCCTCTAGATGTGGTAAGTAGCTGGACAACATTAGTGGTCTGATGACACGGGAGAGGAGTACCCTCTGCTGCTTGTTCTAATGTTCTAGCTTTTTAATAATAATAACGAAGGCATTCTCTCTCTCCTCTCTTTCTCCTCTCTTTCTCCTCTCTCTCTTTCTCCTCTCTTTCTCCTCTCTCTCTTTCTCCTCTCTTTCTCCTCTCTTTCTCCTCTCTCTCTTTCTCCTCTCTTTCTCCTCTCTTTCTCCTCTCTCCTCTCAGCTGATGGAGACATCTGGTACAGACATCCTGAGTGACTCTGATAGCCACTCCCTCATCAGCCCCCTTCACCTCGCGGTGAGTCACACACACACTCCGCTGCCAGTTAGTCTGTAGGTTAATAGAAAAACCGAAATGCTTTACGTGGGGCACAATGCAAGGAAGTTTGGGAAGCACTGTGATTAATATATAGATTTGTATTGATTGGTGTGTGTTCTCCAGGCGTACCATGGTCACTGTGGCGTGTTGGAGGTGTTGGCTGCTGGTCTGTTGGAAGTGGACATTCGGACCCCCGAGGGCCGGACCGCGCTCTCCCTAGCCTGCTCCAGGGGCCACCAGGAGTGTGTGTCACTTTTACTGCACCACGGAGCTCACACACACACCAAGGATTACACGCTGAAGAGGACAGCCTTACATGTTGCAGGTATTATATGTATATGAGAGCCAGCAGGTGCACAATGACTACACACACAGACATTGCATACCCATCTTTTTCCCTAACCCTGAGTGTGTGTCTCCTCCTCCAGCGATGAACGGCCACTCTGACTGTCTCCGTCTTCTCATCAACAACACGGACACACACAACTCTGTAGATGTACAAGACGCCAACGGACAGTAAGTGTGTGTGAGAGACTAATGTATTGACTGTGTGAGCTAGCAACTTTTAGATTTGCTTGATTAATCAATGATGGATTGATTGAGTGATTGGTAAATATATTGATTGTGTGTGTAGGACCCCTCTGATGCTGGCGGTACTGAGCGGACACACAGAGAGTGTGTATTCTCTACTGAGTAGAGGAGCTGACGTAGAGGCTAAAGACCACTGGGGCAGGACTGCACTACACCGCGGGGTGAGACACACAAACTCCCTAGTCCCTATACAGTCTCACACACACACACACACACCATATACACATACAGTGCATTTGTAAATGATTCAGACCCCTTGACTTTTTCCACATTTAGTTATGTTACAGCCTCATTCTAAAATGGATTAAATAGTTTTTTCCCTCATATCAATCTACACACAATACCCCATAATGACAAAGTGAAAAACGGAATACTTTCTGAATGCACTGTACACCGTACACACCACACATACAAACTCAGACACAAGAACACACACTTTTAATGATCTGTTTTGTTTCTTTAGGCGGTGTCGGGTCATGAGGAGTGTGTTGAGGCGTTGTTGCAGCGTGGGGCGAGTGTGTGTGTATGTGACCGGGCAGGGCGCTCTCCGCTACACCTGGCAGCAGCTTGCGGACACACCGGGGTGCTGGGAGCACTACTTCAGGCTGCTAATGCCTTGCACACTCACACACTTCTTACCGACAACCACGGATACACACCGCTGCACTGGGCCTGCTACAATGGTAAACAGCGTTAGAGAATCATCAGATTAATGTTGGTTAACTGATCTGAATGAATGATAAACTAGAATTATATGTAGACCATACAGTGATATACTTTTGACTGTTTCTCTGTCTCTCTCGCTCCAGGTTATGATGGGTGTGTAGAGTTGTTGTTGGAACAGGAAGTGTTCAAGAAGACACAGGGAAACCACTTCAGCCCTCTGCACTGTGCCGTGTAAGCCTCAACTCTCACAGCTAATGCCTAAGCTTAAGGGCAGGGTGCTAACACAGTATTGAGGGTTCAAACCCAGTCAGTCACTTGTGTGCTGAGATTCACAGGTCCTAGTATGTCTATGACCACCTAAATAAATATATGATCACTAAAAAGGTGTCATTTGTGTAACATCGGGATTTAAATAAAATATTAAATGAGTGTAAAAGTGTGATTGGAAATGATGCAGACAACGACATTGATAGAAGCCTCAATCTACCTGCAATTTTAAAGATGATCTACCCTCGAAGGAGAAAGAAAGTGTTTCTTCTCTGCTTGTTTCAGTATGAATGACAACGAGGGAGTCGCTGAGATGTTGATCAACTCTCTGGGTTCTGCTATAGTCAACACTACAGACACCAAGGGCAGGTGAGACACATTATTACACACATGTATATACACTCACTGGACCGTTTATTAGGTACACCCATCTAATACTGGCTCGGACCCACCTTTGCCCCCAGAACAGTCTGACTTCTTTGGACATGGATTCTACAAGTTGTCGGAAACTTTCCTTGCTCAGTTATTGGTATCAAGGGACCTAACGTGTGCCAGGAAAACATTCCCCACACCATTACACCACCGCCACCAGCCTGTATTAGGCAGGATGGGTCCATGGACAAATCCTAACTTTGCCATCAGCGTGACGCAACATGGCCCGGGATTCGCCGGACCAGGCGACGTTTTTCCAGTCCTCAATTGTCCAGTGTTGGTGATTGTGTGCCAACTGGAGTTGCTTCTTTTTGTTTTTAGCTGATAGGATTGGAACCCAGTGTGGTCGTCTGCTGCAATAGCCCATCCGTGACAAGGATCGACAAATTGTTTGTTCCGAGATGCTGTTCAGCACACCACTGTTGAACTGCACTGTTATTTGTCAGTTTGTGGCCTGCCTGTTAGCTTGCATGATTCTTGCCATTTTCCTTCGACCTCTCTCATCAACGAGCTGTTTTCACCCACAGGACTGCCTCTGACTGGATGTTTTTTGTTAGTTGCACTCTTCTCTGTAAACGATAGACACTGTCGTACATGAAAAGACTAGGAGGGCGGCTGTTTCTGAGGTACTGGATCCGGTGTGCCTGGCACCGGTCATACCACGCTCAGTCGCTTCAGTCAATTGTTTTGCCCAATTCTAACGGTCAATCAAACAGTAACTGGATGCCTGTCTGCCTGCTTTATATAGTAAGCCAAGGCCATGTGACTCACTGTCTGTAGGAGCGATCCATTTTTGTGAATAGGATGGTGTACCTAAAAAAACTGTCCAGTAGTGTTTTAATTACACACAAATTATTAAACACACACACATACACAGCCCCTAGTCTTTTGGGGCCCCTAAGTGAAATGTTGTACCTAACGGGCAAAACATATTAGTGCAATTCTACAATGGGGTAGAGAAAATGTAGCAGTTTTAGAGTTAATTTCGTGAAACTACACATTTTGCCATAGAGTTGAGACATTTTTGCAGTTTAAAGCAAATTTCCTGCAATTTTCCAAATGTTGCCATGAATTTTTCCATGACCATGTTAATATGATATCTTAGTGAGAGTAAATCAAATCAATGTGGGCCCCCTGGATGTCAGAGCCGATGGGCACGAGCCCCTCTAAGTCGAGACCCGACTGAGTTTTTTGGGGGGCGTGTTGGGAGGTCCGCCCCTACACAGACTCGCAGAACGTGAGGTAGTGTGTGTAACAGTGACTGCTGTCACCCTTTGAAGGTCTCCCCTCCATGCGGCAGCATTCTCAGACCACGTGGAGTGTGTGTCCTTGTTGTTGAGTCACGGAGCTCAGGCGAACACCTCCGACACACACACACGGACCACGCCACTGATGATGGCAGCGCACAACGGACAGACCAACGCTGTGGGTCAGTACACACTCTCTATGCTTCTCCTCTCCTTCCCTACTACCTATCTCACACCTTACCTATTCTGGTGTCTATCTCTCTCATATAGAGGTGTTGGTGAGCAGTGCTAAGGCAGACCTCACACTACAGGATACTAACAAGAACACAGCTCTTCACCTGGCCTGTAGCAAGGTAATACTCACACATGCACCATATATGGTTAATCAAATGACTGTTTGTTAAATGTTTTACCCTCTCTCTATCCCTCTCTCTCTCACCATCAGGGCCATGAGACCAGTGCGTTGTTGATACTAGAGAAGATATCAGACAGAAACTTTATCAACTGCACTAACACTTCTCTACAGACGTACGTACCCCAAATGATTTTCGGAAATGGAACACACCACAACCCAACATACAGTGTTATTAGTTAGCATGTTATTAGGCTAGTATGACTTCACTCTGCAGGTGTGTGTCTGTCTCTCCCCCTCTTTTTCTCCTCTCTCTCTCTCGGCCTCAGGCCCCTCCATGTAGCAGCTAGGAATGGTCTGACCGTAGTAGTTCAGGAGCTGCTGGGGAAAGGAGCCAGTGTTCTAGCGGTGGATGAGAACGGTCAGTATCATAATACTGTCACACACACACACCCTCAAACTCTACAAGCACACATACTGACACGCAAGCATACACAGGCCCGGTCCTGGCCAGTATGCTGCGAAAGGCGAGACACCAAAAAATTGCAACCCTCCTCTTATCCCTGCAGAGTAGAATGGTAGCCTAGGCTATAGCCTACAGAAGGGTTCATCAACTAGATTCAGCCGCGGCCCATAATTACGATTTATTTGTAAACTGTAAATTGACCGCAAGAAGCCCAAACAGATTTTATTAGACACAATTTCAAACCTTGTGTAAGGGGTGTGTAACTGGTGGCAGGGAAGTCAGACGCAGGAGAGCAGAACTAGGTAATAGATGGAGCAGTTTAACTCCAAAACCAACGGCATCAAGAAATAACAACTTGGTTACAAAACCCGATGCGCACCAGTCAACATGTGCACAAGCACTTACAAACAAACAATAGCACACAAAGACATGGGGGGAACAGAGGGTTAAATACACAACACGTAATGAGGGAATACATAGGAGTGTGGGAAGACCAAACAAATTTAAATTTTAAAAATGGATCGGCAATGGCTAGAAGACTGGTGACGTCGACCGCCGAACACCGCCCGAACAAGGAGAGGAACCGACTTCGGTAGAAGTCATGACAGTACCCCACCCTTGATGCGCTGCTCCAGCAGTGCGCCGACACCGGCCTCGAGGACGACCCGGAGGGTTAGGCGCAGGGCGATCCGGATGGAGACTGTGGAACTCCTGCAGCGTTGAAGGGTCCAACACGTCCTCCACTGGAACCCAGCATCTCTCCTCCGGACCATACCCCTCCCAGTCCACGAGGTACTGAAGGCCCCTCACCCGACGCCTCGAATCCAGTATGTAACGAACGGAGTACACCGGGGAGGAACCTCCCGCACCTCAGACTCCTGGAGCGGGCCAGCCACCACCGGCCTTAGGAGAGACTCATGGAACGAGGGGTTAATATGGTATTCGGGGGAAGCTGTAACCTGTAACTCACCTCGTTCAGTCTCCTCAGGACTTTAAATGGCCCCACAAACTGCGGACCCAGCTTCCGGCAGTTTAGGCGGAGGGGCAGGTTTCGGGTCGAGAGCCAGACCCAGTCCGCCTCACTGCAGTGACGGTCTGCGCTGGCTTTCTGGCGCAGCACAGCATGCTGAAGGTGAACATGGGCGGTGTCCCATGTTTCCTCCGCGCGTCGGAACCAGTCTTCCACCGCATGAGCCTCAGTCGCCAATACCCTAGTACGCACTGGAAGGGGGAGAGGTTAGTGGAGGAGTGAGTTCTGGGTCATCTCTGCACAGCGCACGAACGCTGCCCACTCCCCCGGCCGGTCCTGGCAATAAGAAACCTACCCACATCCTGGTTTACTCGTGTGTGTGTATACAAGGCCTCCGCAGTCTGTAGGGCCGTAGGCCGGGCAGCGGGAGGTGACTGCAGGACTTAGAGAAACAATCCACAACAACCAGGATCGTGGTGTTTCCCTGTGATGGGGGAGATCGGTAAGGAAATCGTTCGACAGGTGTGACCATGGCTGCTGTGGAACGGGTAAGGGGTGTAACTTACCTCTGGGTATGTGCCTAGGAGCCTTACACTGGGCGCACACCGAGCAGGAGGAAACATAAACCCTCATGTCCTTAGCCAAAGTGGGCCACCAGTACTTCCCACTCAGACAGCGCACCGTCCAACCGATGCCTGGATGACTAGAGGAGGGTAACGTGTGTACCCTATAGATCAGCCGGTCACGGACAACAGACGGAACGTACAGACGCCCAGCGGGACACTGGAGGGGAGCGGGCTCTGCACGTGACGCCCGCTCAATGTCCGCGTCCAGCTCCCACACTACAGGCGCCACAAGGCAGGAGGCCAGGAGTATGGGGGTGGGATCCATGGGCCGCTCCTCTGTGTCATACAGCCGGGACAGTGCGTCTGCCTCCACATTCTGGGAACCTGGTCTGTAAGAAAGGGTGAAAACAAAACGGGTGAAAAACATGGCCCACCTTGCCTGGCGAGGGTTCAGTCTCCTCGCCGCCCGGATGTACTCCAGATTGCGGTGGCCAGTCCAGATGGGAAAATGGTGTTTAGCCCCCTCAAGCCAATGACTCCACGCCTTCAAAGCCTTGACAACAGCCAACAGTTTCGCTCCGCCGGGCTGAGCTTCCTCAAGAAGAAGGCGCAGGGGCGGAGCTTCGGTGGTGTACCCGAGCGCTGAGAGAGCACGGCTCCTATCCCAGCCTTGGACACGTCTACCTCCACTATGAATGCCAAAGAGGGATCCGGATGGGCCAGCACGGGAGTCGAGTTAAGCCCTCAGGTGACCGAAGGCCCTGTCAGCAGTGAGGTAATGGAAGGCGCTACCTGACCAAAAACCCTGGATAAACCTCTGGTAGTAATTGGCAAGCCCTAGAAACCGCTGCACCTCCTTTACCGTGGTGAGAGTCTGCCAATTACGCACGGCTGAGATGCGGTCACTCTCCATCTCCACCCATGGGCTGGAAATGTGGTACCCACTGTTTGAAGAACAGACATTTCTCAGCATACAGGTCATGCTCCAGTCGACCAAGCACCTTTCGCACCAGGGACACATGCTCGGCGAGTGTAGCGGAGTATATCAGAATGTGATCAATATACACCACTACACCCTGCCCGTGCAGGTCCCTGAAAATCTTGTCTACAAAGACTCTGAAGACTGATGGAGCATTCATCAACCCATATGGCATGACGAGGTACTCGTAATGACCTGAGGTCGTACTGAACGCGGTCTTCTGCTCGTCTCCCTCCCGGATACGCACCAGATTGTAAGCGCTCCTGAGATCTTGTTTGGTGAAGAAGCGCGCCCCGTGCATTGACTCAATCGCCGTGGTGATAAGAGATAGCGGGTAACTGTACCTCACAGTGATCTGGTTTAGGTCTCAATAGTCAATTAACGGGCGCAGACCTCCTTTTTCACCAAAAATAAACTCGAGGAGGCGGGGGAAATGGAGGACCGAATGTACCCCTGACGCAGGGATTCGGAGACATATGTTTCCATAGCCACCATCTCCGCTTATGACAGAGGATACACGTGACTCCTGGGAAGTGCAGTGTCTACCAGGAGATTTATCGCACAATCCCCCCCCCCCGTCGATGGGGTGGTAATTGAGTCGCCTTCTTTTTGGAGAAGGCAAGAGCCAAATCGGCATATTCGGGGGAAATGCGAATGGTGGAGACCTGGTCTGGACTTTCCACCGTAGTTGCACCTACAGAAACCCCTAAACACCTCCCTGAGGACTCTCACGACCACCCCTTGAGAGCCCTCCGTTGCCATGGAACAGTGGGGTCATGACAAGCTAACCAGGGTAGGCCTAGCACCACGGGTAACGCAGGAGAGTCAATGAGAAAGAGACTGATTCTCTCCGTGTGACCTTCCCCCCCTGCGTCACCATGCCCAGAGGAGCGGTGGCCTCCCTAATCAACCCTGACCCTAATGGTCGACTCTCTAAGGCGTGAACTGGGAAGGGCATATCCACAGGAACGATGGGTATCCCTAAACTATGGGCAATGATCTGTCAATACAATTCCCAGCCACGCCTGAATCGACGAGCTCTTTATGCTGGGAATGCGAGGAAAACTAACTAACAAAAACATGTGTGCAACGGAGGGTGCCTTCTCACCTGGGGTGACGCCAGAGTGCCCTGCCTGCTGTCTCGACCCCCAGAGGAACCAACCTGGCACCGACCTGCGGCCACAGATGGTGCACGAGACGGATCCTCCTCCAGTCTCCCTTAGCGCAGCACCTCCCAACTCCATGGGAATCGGATCGGTGGTGTTGGGGGATGGAACCAACAGACCCCGATCTGGACGTCCGCTGGTAGCCAGCAGGTTATCCAGCCGAATGGACAGGTCCACCAGCTGGTCGAAGGTGAGGGTGGTGTCCCTGCAGGCCAACTCTCGACGGACATCCTCGCGCAAACTGCAGCGATAGTGGTCGATCAGGGCCCTGTCCTTCCATCCCGCTCCAGAGGCCAGGGTCTGAAAGTCCAAAGCAAACTCCTGTGCACTCCTCGTCCCCTGCCGTAGGTGGAAAAGACATTCACCCGCCACTCTGCCCCCGGGCGGGTGGTTGAAGACTGCCCAGATACTACAGGTGAACTCCTCAAAGTGGTGCAGTACCGCATCTCCTTCCACCCACACGGCATTGGCCCACTCCTGGGCTTTCCCCGAGAGGCATGAGACGAGGGCGGACACCCTCTCACGGCTCGAAGGAGCCGGGTGGAAGGTTCCCAGGTATAACTCCAACTGCAACAGGAAACCCTGGCAGCGGGCAGCCGTCCCATCGTAGTCCGCTGGGAGGGTGACACTTTGCTTACATGTGTTAATGATCACATATCTCTCTCTTATGTGTTATACTTTGGAATAGATTTCCAAAATAAAAAAATGCTCAGAAAACGTATGCGCATGCATAATAGGGGGGAATTGGAAATACGTGGGACACTTTTTGCATTTCCCTCTCCTGTAATCTGTTTTAACATCTATCCAACATGTTAGCCCAAAACGTGATACATTTCTGAAATCCTCAAGATGTTTCCTAATCACACAAAAATGACAAATGTCTATCATATTTACAGACTGCATGACACCCATTTGTGTACGCTGAACCAAAACCATATTTTCAGTTTGCATTTGATAAACTAGGACAGCAGGTTAGATAAACTTGTACCCCAATGATAATTCAATTTTGTGTGATTAGGAAACATCTTGAGGATTTCAGAAATGTACAAAATATAAACATTAGACTGGCAACTTTTAAAAATTTTGATGCACCAGTACATAGAATGCACATGCATCACAATTTTTACACAGTGGATTATTTATGACAGTTTTATAGCTTTAACATCGAAACAGGGAAAAGGGCTATGTCACTGATCTATGTGCTTTGAGGGTGAGCTCCCTGTTTGAAGATTGTTCTGCCAGCCTCTGTCACACCAATGAAGTAATGTGATTTCTCTGCAAAGGCTTAGTAACAATAGTTTTGATTTTCAGAACAAGAAATAAACATCAGATTAAGCTGTCCCAGTTTATTTGATGTCCCACGTTTTCTGAACTGACCCTACCTGGCCTGCTGCAGGAAAGTGCCCAGTTGGGGATGTCAGATCTTTACTCTTAAAGCTGCGCTATGCAGAAATTCTCTGCTGTTTCCTTGTTGCTAAAATTCAAATAGTTTGCCTAATTTCTGTTTGTGACAAAACAAGAATCATTGTACCAGCTAAACTGCTGTGAAATATGTTTTTCATAACCAAAAATAAGTATTTTCAGCTGTTTGAAGCTGGTGTAGAAAACTAAACTAAATTTAAGAATGGGAAGCATAGAAATAGCACACACAGAAAATATCTACCGCTTCTTAGACTTGCTTTCAGTGAAGAATGACAGATCTATAACTCACCTTTATGTGAATTTTGTGGTTGCCCAAATTCAGCTGTAAATCACCACCACAGTAAGTCAAGCCTTTTTATTTTTTATCCATTATGAACAATAATAGTTCCTCACAAATCAGGTTTCCAGCCAACCTTTTTACGTGCGTAATGTACATCTTGGATAAAAGAAATGACAATGAAAAATGTCAGTAAACTTTGCAAATGTTGACAAAACAAAATGCCCTCGACAAGGTGGGATCTTTTTGTGTCGGTAAAATGAATTATGTGAGAAATATCGGCGGTAACTCTAGGCACAAATATTGCTATAATAACCCATCATATCGATGTAAACTTGAAGTCACGCGATGACAGGTTGTGTGGTCCTCCCACATAAGCTGGTGAAAGTGCAAGGTGATGAGTTTGACCTTCCTTTCCCATAAATATTAAGGGTCTTATTCTGTTGACATGATCATCGATGCATTTTTTTTTGTTGCATTGCTTGGCTCCCATTTGACAAATAAAAATAATTTAGCTCTTTTGTCTATAATAATCTCAGCATGTAGGATATACCCGCACGGTGTCTAATCTCATCGTGTAGGATATACCCGCACTGTGTCTAATCTCATCGTGTAGGATATACCCGCACTGTGTCTAATCTCATCGTGTAGGATATACCCGCACGGTGTCTAATCTCATCGTGTAGGATATACCCGCACTGTGTCTAATCTCATCGTGTAGGATATACCCGCACTGTGTCTAATCTCATCGTGTAGGATATACCCGCACTGTGTCTAATCTCATCGTGTAGGATATACCCGCACTGTGACCATGAGCTGTTGGCTAGAGCGCACGTGCCAATACAAGAGTGGACACACTGTACATAACACAACATGCTTTGTGAGTAAACCATCAGTAGAGTCAAAAATATGATGGAAATCCATTTAACTTTCTAATGTTTTATTCGGTACATGGGAATTTGTGTGCACGGTCAGTCTTTTTTTTTAAGTCAATTTGATGGAAATTATTCTGTGGTGGGAAAATGCGCTCATTTCTTTTGCCTACGTAAATTTGAGCATATTTGCATGAAAATCGGTCTCCAATATATACAAAAAAAATGTCCAACACTCTCCCCCTCGATAATCACCAAGCCTCTGTATGAAAGAGCAAAATGTCACGCTCGGAGGATCCCACATATACAGTGGAAACATCATGAAATACCTGACCTTTTCCTTTGCCCAAAAACAGCTGTGTCCGTCCCAAGCTCACTGGCGCAAGAAACTCTTAGGGCCCAGCTAGTTGTTGCAAGTTCGCTACAGTGACCCCTTTGGGACAGACTCAGTTGATTTGATTCTATACAATGTTGCACTTTACTAGCAAATGCTCAAATCAAGACTGATAGAAAGGGAGGCAGACAGGCAGAGTAGAGAGTTTAATGCGATTGAAAGAACCTGCATTTTCATCCGGATAATTATTTATGTTTTTATTTGTCAGCTTTATGTATTTTTACTTAGTTGGCAATGAAAGTTATAGGCCTACAGCACTGTTGCATTGGCCTATAAGCAATCTGAGTTCCATGTGCTCATTTCTTTAGCCGCCAATAGCTCACGTGTATCAATGTCCATACATATGGCAGAGGCTGGTGATCTCGCATTAGTTGAATTTTAGATTTGTATTTTTATTCATTGTATTATTAACCACGTGACAATGATTTTGAGAAACAAAACGTTATTATCGAAAGGAAACTGTTCAAACTTTATCAAGCATCGCATTATATTGGAAAATGCAGTTTATTTTCTTCTCAGCCATGCTCAGCTTAGAAATGGATGAATAGAGCTAAAAACTTGAAATCGCTCATTATCATGAATAGCTATTGATTTGGAAACACACATATGAGCGTCTGCTAAATGACTTAAATGTAAATGTAAATGTAGGCCTAAAAAGTTGCTCATGACATTGTCATACATTTGGTCTGTCCGTAGGCTCCAGAAAAGGCCACTGAGTCTCCCAACCCTCTCTTCAGGCCACTCCAGACATTTCACATTTTTAACTGGAAAACCTGATTTAATTTATTCAACTAATCATCAAGCCTTTGACTAATTGAATCCGGTGTGCCAGTTTAGGGTTAAAACAAAAATGTGAAACGTCTGAGGGGCCGAGGAGAGGGTTGGGAAACGCTGGACTAGCCTGCATGATATGTTAGATGACATTGACAGAGCATTGTTGGCGCAGCGTCTCCTGCACCATGAGACTCGATGGGCATGGGCAAGATACATATTTTGCGCCCCTGCCTTTGGCAAAGTAGGCACTTATCATGGCCCTGCATCAGCACTCCCTTTAATAGCCCATATCCCACTGGATGGGAAGTTTTCATTGTTTTAGGGCAGAATTATGTGTGGTGTTATGTTGTTGGTGTGTATTGGTCAGTTTACCTTGGAAAATGACGCCCTCGTCAATCTGCTGCCTAATGGGGGGCCTGCCCTGCACACACATTCACACACACCCTCTTTTCTCTCTCTCTCTCTCTCTCTCTCTCTCTCTCTCTCTCCCCTAGGTTATACTCCAGCCCTGTCCTGTGCACCTAACAGAGATGTAGCCGACTGTCTCGCTCTCATTCTTAACTCCATGCTGCCCGCCTCTCCCCTGGTCTCCATAGCAACGCTTCCTGCTTCCCCTCGTGTCACGATGGCAACGCTTCAATCTGTCAATCACTACTCCAATCACCAATCAAAAGGAGTAGCATTTGAGTCCCCTCCCCCTCTAAGGACTGACCACACCTCCTACTGCAGGCAGGACCGCCTACTCTGCGTTTCCCCCGACGACGATAACGAGTTTAACGACTCTGATTCTGAGACCTACTGAAGACACGCCTACCTTGGACATACCACCTCCTCTTTGGCAGGATTTTAGGACTCCACTCTCTGAACCACTCACTCCACTACATTCTGTCCTCTCGTCCCTTACCAAGAAGAGGTTTAATACTAAAGTAAAATGAGGACTGTCGTCTTCTGGACTGGGAGGCAAGGGTGGGTAGCTCCAGTCCTCTAGGATTGGTTCTTGCTACCAAACATCTTCCCTATGACAATGAAAGGGCTGGGGCTGTACGTATGGAGAGAGCAGAGGGACAATCCTAGCCAAACGGACCAACAGACTTTACATCTCTAATTTCTGTATCTCCAGATCTCTTCCTTTAGGGGTTTTCTTCTAGCCTGGGTACCAGTCTGTTCTAGCCTGGGCACCAGTGTGTTTAGTGAATATTCCACTACTTGTATTATTTTATTCATATACCAAAGCTGTTTAGCATGACAGGAGTGGAATGATAGCTAAACAGACTAGTTTTATTCTAGTTAAGTTTAATTTATTATAATGGACAAACAGAGACAGAACTTATCACTGTTCACCTAATGCGGCGTCAATACTGAATCGAGTCACTGAATCTCACAGAAGAGTTCTAATACTAGTTACTACTGTCTGATTCATTACTGTCTGATTCATAGAGTCGATTCCTCCAGGAGAGGAGTTAGTAAGGCCTCAGTCACTAAGGTACCGTCAGTCTTAACACTTCACACCCTGAATGTTTCTGCACTACCTGTGAAAGGAAACGTGTGCATGTGTGAAATGTTGCCTTTTCCAGGGGAGAGAAGTCGAAAGACTACATTTGGTGCAATGTTCTTAATGACTGATAATGAATAAAACAATGATTGATTAATTTGAGTTCTCCAAATGATGGTGGGAATAGATGAAGCACATGTATGCACTACATATGGAATAGAGGGTGTGTCCTAATATCTTTTTGTGTGCACTTGTTCACTTTCCTTCAACAATTTGTAAGGAAATGCCTAAACCAAGCCAATGCTTTTAGTAGTGCACACTTCAAGACCAAGGGTGTCATGTAGAGCACTAGGTGGCATTATGTATTCAACTATATTATAGGGAACGGTCATGATGGATTCAACTATATTATAGGGAACGGTCATGATGGATTCAACTATATTATAGGGAACGGTCATGATGGATTCAACTATATTATAGGGAACGGTCATGATGGATTCAACAATATTATAGGGAACGGTCATGATGGATTCAACAATATTATAGGGAACGGTCATGATGGATTCAACTATATTATAGGGAACGGTCATGATGGATTCAACTATATTATAGGGAACGGTCATGATGGATTCAACAATATTATAGGGAACGGTCATGATGGATTCAACTACATTATAGGGAACGGTTATGATGGACTCAACTATATTATAGGGAACGGTCATGATGGACTCAACTATATAGGGAACGGTCATGATGGATTCAACTATATTATAGGGAACGGTCATGATGGATTCAACTATATTATAGGGAACGGTCATGATGGATTCAACTATATTATAGGGAACGGTCATGATGGATTCAACTATATTATAGGGAACGGTCATGATGGATTCAACTATATTATAGGGAACGGTCATGATGGATTCAACTATATTATAGGGAACGGTCATGATGGATTCAACTATATTATAGGGAACGGTCATGATGGACTCAACAATATTATAGGGAACGGTCATGATGGATTCAACAATATTATAGGGAACGGTCATGATGGATTCAACAATATTATAGGGAACGGTCATGATGGATTCAACAATATTATAGGGAACGGTCATGATGGATTCAACTATATTATAGGGAACGGTCATGATGGATTCAACTACATTATAGAGAACGGTCATGATGGATTCAACTATATTATAGGGAACGGTCATGATGGATTCAACTACATTATAGAGAACGGTCATGATGGATTCAACTATATTATAGGGAACGGTCATGATGGATTCAACTATATTATAGGGAACGGTCATGATGGATTCAACTACATTATAGAGAACGGTCATGATGGATTCAACTATATTATAGGGAACGGTCATGATGGATTCAACAATATTATAGGGAACGGTCATGATGGATTCAACTATATTATAGGGAACGGTCATGATGGATTCAACTACATTATAGAGAACGGTCATGATGGATTCAACTATATTATAGGGAACGGTCATGATGGATTCAACTACATTATAGAGAACGGTCATGATGGATTCAACTATATTATAGGGAACGGTCATGATGGATTCAACTATATTATAGGGAACGGTCATGATGGATTCAACTATATTATAGGGAACGGTTATGATGGATTCAACTACATTTGAAGTCAGAAGTTTACATACACTTAGATTGGAGTCATTAAAACTTGTTTTTCAACCACTTCACAAATTCCTTGTTAACAAACTATAGTTTTGGCAAGTCGGTTTGGACGTCTACTTTGTGCATTACAAGTAATTTTTTCAACAATTGTTTTCAGACATTTCGCTTAATTCACTGTATCACAATTCCAGTGGGTCAGAAGTTTATATACACTAAGTTGACTGTGCCTTTAAACAGCTTGGAAAATTCCAGAAAATTATGTCATGGCTTTAGAAGCTTCTGATTGACTCAAATGATGTCAATTAGCCTATCGGAGGTGTACCTGTGGATGTATTTCAAGGCCTACCTTCAAACTCAGTGCCTCTGCTTGAAATCATGGGGAAATCACATTTTAAAAGATTGACCTCCACAAGTCTGGTTCATCCTTGGGAGCAATTTCCAAACGCCTGAAGGTACCATGTTCATCTGTACAAACAATAATACACAAGTATAAACACCATGGGGACCACGCAACCGTCCTACCGCTCAGGAAGGAGATGCGTTCTGTCTCCTAGAGAACAAAGAGGTTGGAGAACATTGATTTACTTTATTTTCTCTTTCGCAGACTCACACACACACGCACCCTAGTCCTGGTCGTACACCCTGCCGTAGAGACATGCAGTCACCAGTCCAACGGACATCCCTGAGTGTTCCATAGTCACTCGACCATCTGTGGTCTTCTCGATCCGGTCGGGTCCATCTACAACCATGCCACTACCTAGCAACGATGGGTAAACGTAACGCGTTCCAAACTTCCCCTCCAACCGGTAGTCCAGTCTAGACTCTGCCTCCTCCACTCCCTTTCCACAGGAGCTGACCTCTGACCCCGAGCACTGGACCAACGCACACACCTGGAGGGGGAGGAGTTAATCATTAATGCCATGATCCAACTATTGACAAATCTGTCGATGTGCCCTTGAGCAAGGCACTTAACCCTAATTGCTCCTGTAAGTCGCTATGGATAAGAACATCTGCTAAATTACTCAAATGTAAATGTAAGATCACAGCTGTAGAATAAAAAAATTAAAACATTGCATGTATACATGAACACAGGATCCCTACCAGTTCCAAATGTTAGTTGTAATCAGGGTTGGGGTCAATTTCAATTCAGAAAGTAAACAAAATTCCAATTCTACATTTCCTCATTAAGAAGCATTGAAGAGATTTGGAATTTACATTTCAGTGTACTTCCTGAATTTGAAATGGAATTGACCCTAACCCTGGTTGTATTGCATGCATGTAATGTAAATGTTTCTCCCTACCTGCAAGGTGAAGCATCCCGCAAACGTGTGATTGCCAGCAGAACACCCCTAGAGCATAGAGCTCCGTATTGCCACCCTGTGTGGACCGTTGGTATTGCAGGTGGCAGCAGAGCAGACCGTCACACAAAGTCAGCTGGCCCTCTGAATCAAGCAGCAAGGCGAAGAAGAACAGGTCACCCACCATAAAGGAATTGAAAGGGGGAGGGAGTGGGAGAGAGGGAAGGAACTGCGGCATAGGGAGGTTCACCATCTACTGTCTCCCCCTACCCCTTTACCTCACCCTGTCCTCCTGTCTCTCCCTTTCCCTCACCCTGTCCTCCTGTCTCTCCCTGCCCCTTTTCCTCACCCTGTCCTCCTGTCTCTCCCTGCCCCTTTCCCTCACACTGTCCTCCTGTCTCTCCCTGCCCCTTTTCCTCACCCTGTCCTCCTATCTCTCCCTGCACCTTTTCTTCACCCTGTCCTGTCTCTCCCTGCCCCTTTTCCTCACCCTGTCCTCCTGTCTCTCCCTACCCCTTTACCTCACCCTGTCCTGTCTCTCCCTGCCCCTTTTCCTCACCCTGTCCTCCTGTCTCTCCCTGCCCCTTTCCCTCACCCTGTCCTCCTGTCTCTCCCTGCCCCTTTTCCTCACCCTGTCCTCCTATCTCTCCCTGCCCCTTTTCTTCACCCTGTCCTGTCTCTCCCTGCCCCTTTTCCTCACCCTGTCCTCCTGTCTCTCCCTACCCCTTTTCCTCACCCTGTCCTCCTGTCTCTCCCTGCCCCTTTGCCTCACCCTCTCCTCCTGTCTCTTCCTGCCCCTTTTCCTCACCCTCTTCTCCTATCTGCCCCTTGACTCACCCTGTCCTCCTGTCTCTCCCTGCCTTTTACCTCACCCTGTCCTCCTGTCTCTCCCTGCCTTTTGCATCACCCTGTCCTCCTGTCTCTCCCTGCCCCTTTGCCTCACTCTCTCCTCCTGTCTCTTCCTGCCCCTTTGCCTACTTCTGTGTTGCCAGCCAGTCACTGTCCAGTACAGGTATCCTCAACACCAGCAGCTTCCCCTCTGGCTCCCCAGGGTGGTGGAAGGCGTGGTGATAGAGGGAAGTACTAGGGGTGAAGATGCCGCTGCCCGTCATAGCCTTGCTGTCATGCCTGAGGTTAGCCGCCAGCAGAGTGACGTTAGCTCCCAGACTGACACCTCTCTGGATCTGAACCGCTGTTAGTAGAGGAAGCAGATTCATCCAGGCTGTGGGGAAGATCATCTGTCTGATACCCTGAGAGAGATGAAGACAAACATAAGACTTGATGAATTCATTTGCATCCATATTGAAACATTGTGCAACTTTGTGTACCTTCTCCAGTAGTCTGACAGTAGGGTCGTGAAACAGGATGTCAAAGCAGGTGAACACTCCAAACCGTCCAGCGAACGGCGTGTCAAAGGTCACCACCTCTAGTCTGGGCGGGGTATCGAATTCTTTCTCGAAGAACAGGTTTTGTTTGTGGTAGCGAGCCGCCAGGGAACCTGCAGTGAATGGGAAAACTAAATGTATTTTCATCTATATAACCCAAATCCTTGTGTAAAAGTAATACAATTATTATGCAAATAAAATAAAGTCCTATAGAGAATGGTTGCTGATAGGGTGCGCATAGGATGAAAAGCAAAAACATAATTCCAAGACACTCCTGTATAACTAAAAAGCTTTTGGAAATCAATTCCCCTATTCCAAGAGAACCTCTGGAAGTTTAGAATACCTGTAGTGCTCCCTGTACAATAAATTATTTTCTCACAGGATCAAGAAACGTATTTAAAACAGAAACAACCCATTTACCACCAACCTGAAGACTACATCAGTGTTGAACTGCCAGCGCCCATCAGGGGGGCAGGGAGTTTGAGAGGGGTCAAGGTGGGGGTGAGAGGTCAGAGGGCAGGGCTGGAGGTCAGGCATGTTTGCCACCAGGTACAGTTGGTGGTGTCGAGCCATGCAGCTCAAACTCTGGAGGACCTGAGAGAGAACAGGGCAGAACACACATTAAAATTGATGACATTAGACAGGGATGGTGGTAAGTAAAGGTGCATGTGCGTGTGAATACCTCAGTGTGATTGTGTCTGTCAGGTTGTGTACAGGGGTTCCAGTCCTCAGTCAGTGGGTCAGGGATGGTCTCTAGGTAACCAGAGATGGACAGACGACTGAAGTTGAACCCATGGATACCGTCTTCTGGAAATACTATGATCTGAGCCCCCTGGAAGAGAGTCAGAGAGAGTGTCTATGTTTGCTTTGGCAATGTATAACACTTTCCATGCCAATGAATCCTTTTAAATTAGAAAGACCGAGACGAGGAGAGAGAGCAAGAGAGAGGGACGTGGAGATTGTTTCCCTGTGTTATGAATAGAGTGAGGACTGATGAATACGAGTTCAACGATTCATTGAACAAATATACTGAAAAAAATATGCAACAACTTCAAAAATGTTACGGAGTTACAGTTTATAGAAGGAAATCAGTCAATGAAAATAAATACATTTGGATCTATGGATTTCACATGACTTGGCAGAGTTGCTGCCATAGGAGGTCGGTCATAGGTCCACCCACTTGGGAGCCAGTTACACCCACTGGGATGCCAGGCCCAGCCAATCAGAATGATTTTGCCCCAACAAAAGGGCGTTATTACAGACAGAAACACACCTCCGCACCCCCTTCAGACAATCCAGCAGGTGAAGAAGCCAGATGTGGAGGTCCTGGGCTGATGTGGTTGCACATGGTCTACAGTTGTGAGGCCGGTTGGATGTACTGCCAAATTCTCTAAAACAACATTGGCTGGTCTGGGGGCGTGTTCTCCTGTGTCAGCCCATGCAGTACTGCAGCATGATCGCTACTGGGCAGCAGTTCACTATTGCCGTAGCTGAATCAGAATTAGTTAGGTAACATAGATACAGTGCCTTGTGAAAGTATTCGGCCCATTTGAACTTTGCGACCTTTTGCCACATTTCAGGCTTCAAACATAAAGATATAAAACTGTATTTTTTTTTTTGTATTACACACAGGTGGATTGTATTTATCATCATTAGTCATTTAGGTCAACATTGGATCATTCAGAGATCCTCACTGAACTTCTGGAGAGAGTTTGCTGCACTGAAAGTAAAGGGGCTGAATAATTTTGCACGCCCAATATTTCCGCTTTTGATTTGTTAAAAAAGTTTGAAATATCCAATAAATGTCGTTCCACTTCATGATTGTGTCCCACTTGTTGTTGATTCTTCACAAAAAAAATACAGTTTTATATCTTTATGTTTGAAGCCTGAAATGTGGCAAAAGGTAGCAAAGTTCAAGGGGGCCGAATACTTTTGCAAGGCACTGTAAATAAGATGTTTTATTTAGTTTATACTTGTTGTTAGAATGTCTTCTTTTGGACTATACTGTTGGCAGTTGCATTTTCCTCTCTCTTCTCTAGGGAAAAGTCACTTGGGGCCCAGTGAGGGGAGAGGGTCAGGCTTGTCTTTTACATGTCTGGTAATAGGCAGAATATCAGAAAGGGAGAAGTCAGGTTTGAACATTGTCTTCATAATGAATATATCTGTGAAACCATGTGAAGGGCTCCACTATGTCTGTACTCCAGTCATTTCCTCCTTTTCTCATTGGGGGGAGGAGTATGGCAGTGTCTGGAACCATTGTATATCCCCTCTAATGTTGCACTTATCTTGAGATAGTATAGGACCTAGAGGCTCACTACTCTCCAGGACTTTGTCCAGGAGGGGGCTATTTGAGATGGGAGTATCTCGAATTGACAATTGATATATGCCGTTGGATGAGGTAATGTTTCGGTAAATCGAAGTACCAAGAACGAGAAGTAGAACCTTGTCTTAGAGAGCAAACTGAACGATAAGTTATAGCTAATGCTGTCCGTCTATGGGATACTTCTCTCTCAAGTAAAAGTCTTTCTTTGTGAACAGTTCCTAAGATCTCAGTTGCCATTATGTTGACACTCTCAGAATTCATTTATAGACACTTAATTGATCTGAGAGTCACAGGGCTATGTTGAAGCTCATATTATTAAAAGATGAAGTTTTAAAGTATAACTCTGACTTGTGTGTGGTTTGTAAACTCGCCTTTCACTTAGTAATACAGGAAATGACCATACTATACATATCAGGGAGATGGTTAGAGGATGCGACATTGTGTCTGCCCATTATGGCGTCTGTGAGAGCTTGGTGTCGAGGTGACTAGTATGGGCTATCTCCCTGAAGTTTCTTTTAGGTTCACTCACGCGTGGGTACAGCTAGAGGTGCAGTTGTAAGCTAGCAAGAAATGTGAATCATTTTCTAGATAGCTATGCTGCACTTGAACGACTTATTCACAGTTAGCACATATCTTGGTTGTCAATAAAAACTGTATTTGGCATCACTCAAATGGTAGGGAGGGCAGGCAGGCAAGTTCCCATTCAGTTGTCAAATCGTGGGTTGGGACCAATGATATGTATACACCCTGGATGACTGACAGGGGCACTTTATTGAAGCCGCCACGCACCCATCTTGGCACTCCTCAATTGTAAAAAATACAATATAATTTCCTGTATATGCTATATAAACAGTAGTGTTGTGTGGGTAAAATCACTGGGGAAGCCATGCCAGACAATTTTTATATTACAACCTACTGTACGTGTTGTGATAATTGTGGGGTAAATTCAATTGATTGGACATGATTTGGAAAGGCACACACTTGTCTATATAATGTCCCACAGTTGACAGTGCATGTCAGAGCAAAAACCAAGGAATTGACCGTAGAGCTCCGAGACAGGATTGTGTCAAGGCACAGATCTGGGGAAGGGTACCAAAAAAATTCCACATCAAATCAAATTCTATTTGCAATATATGAATGAGTGATGGCCGAACGGCATAGGCAAGATGCAGTAGATGGTATCGAGTAAAGTATATACATATGAGATGAGTAATGTAGGGTATGTAAACATTTTTCCTTGACCTGAAAGCTCCTACACTTTGTTTTCCTCCGGTATTGAACACAGTTTATCCTGTCTTAAATGTTAGTGATTATTTACGTTAAATACCAAAAGGTGTATTAGGAAAGTTTGTTTGAAATGTTTGGACAAAGATAACAGGTAACTTATGAGATATTTTGTAGTCATGTTGCGTGAGTTGGAACCGGTGTTTTTCTGGATCAAACGCGCCAAATAAATGGACATTTTGGATATATATCAACGGAATTAATCGAACAAAAGGACCATTTGTGATGTTTATGTGACATATTGGAGTGCCAACAAAAGAAGCTCGTCAAAGGTAAGGCATGAATTATATCTTTATTTCTGCGTTTTGTGTCGCTCCTGGCGGGTTGAAATATGATTGTCTGTATTTGTTTGCTGGGGTGCTGTACTCCGATAATAGCATCGTTTGAGTCACTGAGTAAGAAGGTAGGCCTTGAAATACGTCCACAGGTACACCTCCAGTTGACTCAAATTATGTCAATTAGCCTATCAGAAACTTCTAAAGCCATGACATCATTTTCTGTAAATTTCCAAGCTGTTTAAAGGCAAAGTCAACTTAGTGTATGTAAACTTCTGACCCACTGGAATTGTGATACAGTGAATTATAAGTGAAATAATCTGTCTGTAAACAATTGTTGGAACATTACTTGTGTCATGCACAAAGTAGACGTCCTAACCGACTTGCCAAAATTAATTTGTTAACTTGAAATTTGTGGAGTGGTTGAAAAATGAGTTTTAATGACTCCAACCTAAGTGCATGTAAACTTCCAACTTCAACTGTATATATATATATTTTTAAAGTGAATCACATTTTTATTTGGGGTACCCCTGTACCCCAGTTTGGGAATAGCTGCTTTAGATGATACAGAAACGGTACAGAGAACAAAGAGGTTGGAGAACATTTATTTACTTTATTCTCTCTCTCTCTCTCTCTCTCTCTCTCTCTCTCTCTCTCTCTCTCTCTCTCTCTCTCTCTCTCTCACACACACTTTCACACTCACACACGCACCCTAGTCCTGGTCGTACACCCTGCCGTAGAGACATGCAGTCACCAGTCCAACGGACATCCCTGAGTGTTCCATAGTCACTCGACCATCTGTGGTCTTCTCGATCCAGTCGGGTCCATCTACAACCATGCCACTACCTAGCAACGATGGGTAAACGTAACGCGTTCCAAACTTCCCCTCCAACCGGAAGTCCAGTCTTGACTCTGCCTCCTCCACTCCCTTTCCACAGGAGCTGACCTCTGACCCCGAGCACCGGACCAACGCACACACCTGGAGGGTGAAGGATTAATCATTAATCATTGATACCATGAGACGACTAAGTTAAAAATCTGCCAATGTGCCCTTGAGCAAGGCACTAATTGCTAATTGCATCTGTAAGTAGCTCTGGATAAGAGCATCTGCTAAATTACTAAAACTGAAAGGAACTTGTAGAATGGTAGACTTATATAAAAAAAAAGTAAAACATTGCATGTATGCACAAGGCAGGATCCCTACCAGTTCCAAATGTAAGCTGTAATCAGAGTTGGGGTCAATTCTATTTCAATTCCAGTCAATTCAGAAAGTAAACCAAATTCCGAATTTTCCTCATGAAGACGCATGAAGAAAATTTGAATTTAAATTTCAGTGTACTTCCTGAATTGACTGGAATTTAAATATAATTGACCCCAACCCTGGTTGTAATGCATGCATGTAATGTAAATGTTTCTCCCTACCTGCAAGGCGAGGTGTCCGTCAGCCGTGTGATTGCCAGCGAATGCCCCTAGAGCATAGAGCTCCGTATTGCCACCCTGTGGGGACCGTCGGTACTGCAGGTGGCAGCAGAGAGGACCGTCACACACAGTCAGCTGGCCCTCTGAACCATGCAGCAGGACGAAGGAGAATGGGTCACACATCATAGAGGAGATGAAGTTAGAGGGGGATGGGGAGGGATTGGGAGAGAGGATAGGAAGAGAAGCAGAGAGAGGTTCACTCTCACACTCTCCTCCTATCTCCCCCTGCCCCTTTGCCTCACCCTCTCCTCCTATCTGCCCCTTTGCCTCACCCTCTCCTCCTATCTGCCCCTTTGCCTCACCCTCTTCTCCTATCTGCCCCTTTGCCTCACACTCTCCTCCTATCTCCCCCTGCCCCTTTGCCTCACCCTCTTCTCCTATCTGCCCCTTTGCCTCACCCTCTCCTCCTATCTCCCCCTGCCCCTTTGCCTCACCCTCTTCTCCTATCTGCCCCTTTGCCTCACCCTCTCCTCCTATCTGCCCCTTTGCCTCACCCTGTCCTCCTGTCTCTTCCTGCCCCTTTGCCTGCTTCTGTGTTGCCAGCCAGTCACTGTCCAGTACAGGTATCCTCAACACCAGCAGCTTCCCCTCCTCTGGCTCCCCAGGGTGGTGGAAGGCGTGGTGATAGAGGGAAGTACTAGGGGTGAAGATGCCGCTGCCCGTCATAGCCTTGCTGTCATGCCTGAGGTTAGCCGCCAGCAGAGTGACGTTAGCTCCCAGACTGACCCCTCTCTGGATCTGAACCGCTGTTAGTAGAGGAAGCAGATTCATCCAGGCTGTGGGGAAGATCATCTGTCTGATACCCTGAGAGAGATGAAGACAAACATAAGACTTGATGAATTCATTTGCATCCATATTGAAACATTGTGCAACTTTGTGTACCTTCTCCAGTAGTCTGACAGTAGGGTCGTGAAACAGGATGTCAAAGCAGGTGAACACTCCAAACCGTCCAGCGAACGGCGTGTCAAAGGTCACCACCTCTAGTCTGGGCGGGGTATCGAATTCCTTCTCGAAGAACAGGTTTTGTTTGTGGTAGCGAGCCGCCAGGGAACCATCAGACCTGCAGTGAATGGGAAAACTAAATGTATTTTCATCTATATAACCCAAATCCTTGTGTAAAAATAAAACAATTGTTCATTTTAAAAATATATATTTTTAAGACCTATAGAGAATGGTTGATGGTTGAGAATGGTTGAAAGCTCTTCTTAACAGTAAAGCAAAAACTGTCATGTTTGTCATTTATTATCTTGTCTTGTCCCTGTGCTTCCCATTCTATTCGTTTCCCTCTGCTGGTCTTATTTGGTTCTTTCCCTCCTTCTAGCCCTCTCTCTCCCCCTCCCTCTCTCACTCTCTCGCTCTCTCTTCTCTCTATCGTTCCGTTCCTGCTCCCAGCTGTTCCTATTCCCCTAATCATCATTTAGTCTTCCCACACCTGTTCCCGATCCTTTCCCCTGATTAGAGTCCCTATTTATTCCTTTGTGTTCCGTTCCTGTGCCGTCGGTTCCTTGTTTTGTATTCACCATGCTGTGATTGCGTTTCGCCCTGTCCTGTCGTGTTTTTTGCCGTGATTGTGTATCACCCTGTCCTGTCGTGTTTTGTGCCTTCATCAGACGCTGCGTGTGAGCAGGTGTCTCAGTCGACTACGGCCTGCGCCTACCCGGCGACCTGCAGTCTGTGGCCGCTTCTCCAGTTGTTTTCCCCTCTACAAATCTAGAGGATTTCAGTTATTCCGTTTTGAACATTAATAAACTCTGTTTCTGTTAAGTCGCGTTTGGGTCCTCTTTCACCTGCATGACAGAAGGAACCGACCAAGGAATGGACCCAGCGACTTCAGACGCTGTTTACACTGCCGTCAAGATCCAAGGAGCCATGCTCGGCAGACACGAGCAGGAATTGTCTGCTGCTCGCCATGCCGTGGAGAACCTGGCCGCTCAGGTTTCCGACCTCTCTGGACAGTTCCAGAGTCTACGTCTCGTGCCACCTGTTACTTCCTGGCCTGCCGAGCCTCCAGAACCTAGGGTTAATAACCCACCTTGCTACTCCGGGCAGCCCACTGAGTGCCGCTCCTTTCTCACGCAGTGTGAGATTGTGTTCTCTCTCCAACCCAACACATACTCTAGAGAGAGAGCTCGAGTTGCTTACGTCATTTCACTCCTTACTGGCCGGGCTCGAGAATGGGGCACAGCTATCTGGGAGGCAAGGGCTGATTGCTCTAACAAATTCCAGAACTTTAAAGAGGAGATGATTCGGGTTTTTGACCGTTCAGTTTTTGGTGGGGAGGCTTCTAGGGCCCTGGCTTCCTTATGCCAAGGTGAACGGTCCATAACGGATTATTCCATTGAGTTTCGCACTCTTGCTGCCTCTAGTGAGTGGAACGAGCCGGCGCTGCTCGCTCGTTTTCTGGAGGGACTCCACGCAGTGGTTAAGGATGAGATTCTCTCCCGGGAGGTTCCTTCAGATGTGGACTCTTTGATTGCTCTCGCCATCCGCATAGAACGACGGGTAGATCTTCGTCACCGGGCTCGTGGAAGAGAGCTCGCATCAACGGTGTTTCCCTGCTCCGCATCGCAACCATCTCCCTCCGCTGGCTTTGAGACTGAGCCCATGCAGCTGGGAGGGATTCGCATCTCGACTAAGGAGAGGGAACGGAGGATCACCAACCGCCTGTGCCTCTATTGCGGAGTTGCTGGACATTTTGTTAATTCATGTCCAGTAAGAGGCCAGAGCCCATCAGTAAGCGGAGGGCTACTGGTGAGCGCTACTACTCAGGTCCCTTCATCTAGATCTTGTACTACTATGTCGGTCCATCTACGCTGGACCGGTTCGGGTGCTACATGCAGTGCCTTGATTGACTCTGGGGCTGAGGGTTGTTTCATGGACGAAGCATGGGTTCGGAAACATAACATTCCTTTCAGACCGTTAGACAAGCCTACGCCCATGTTTGCCTTAGATGGTAGTCATCTTCCCAGTATCAAATTTGAGACACTACCTTTAACTCTCACAGTATCTGGTAACCACAGTGAGACTATTTCTTTTTTGATTTTCCGTTCACCGTTTACACCTGTTGTTTTGGGTCATCCCTGGCTAGTATGTCATAATCCTTCTATTAATTGGTCTAGTAATTCTATCCTATCCTGGAACGTTTCTTGTCATGTGAAGTGTTTAATGTCTGCCATCCCTCCCGTTTCTTCTCTCCCTACTTCTCAGGAGGAACCTGGCGATTTGACAGGAGTGCCGGAGGAATATCATGATCTGCGCACGGTCTTCAGTCGGTCCCGAGCCAACTCCCTTCCTCCTCACCGGTCGTATGATTGTAGTATTGATCTCCTTCCAGGGACCACGCCTCCTCGAGGTAGACTATACTCTCTGTCGGCTCCCGAACGTAAGGCTCTCGAGGATTATTTGTCTGTGTCTCTTGACGCCGGTACCATAGTGCCTTCTTCTTCTCCGGCCGGGGCGGGTTCTTTTTTGTTAAGAAGAAGGACGGTACTCTGCGCCCCTGCGTGGATTATCGAGGGCTGAATGACATAACGGTTAAGAATCGTTATCCGCTTCCCCTTATGTCATCAGCCTTCGAGATTCTGCAGGGAGCCAGGTGCTTTACTAAGTTGGACCTTCGTAACGCTTACCATCTCGTGCGCATCAGAGAGGGGACGAGTGGAAAACGGCGTTTAACACTCCGTTAGGGCATTTTGAGTACCGGGTTCTGCCGTTCGGTCTCGCCAATGCGCCAGCTGTTTTTCAGGCATTAGTTAATGATGTTCTGAGAGACATGCTGAACATTTTTGTTTTTGTCTATCTTGACGATATCCTGATTTTTTCTCCGTCACTCGAGATTCATGTTCAGCACGTTCGACGTGTTCTACAGCGCCTTTTAGAGAATTGTCTCTACGTAAAGGCTGAGAAGTGCTCTTTTCATGTCTCCTCCGTTACTTTTCTCGGTTCCGTTATTTCCGCTGAAGGCATTCAGATGGATTCCGCTAAGGTCCAAGCTGTCAGTGATTGGCCCGTTCCAAGGTCACGTGTCGAGTTGCAGCGCTTTTTAGGTTTCGCTAATTTCTATCGGCGTTTCATTCGTAATTTCGGTCAAGTTGCTGCCCCTCTCACAGCTCTTACTTCTGTCAAGACGTGTTTTAAGTGGTCCGGTTCCGCCCAGGGAGCTTTTGATCTTCTAAAAGAACGTTTTACGTCCGCTCCTATCCTCGTTACTCCTGACGTCACTAGACAATTCATTGTCGAGGTTGACGCTTCAGAGGTAGGCGTGGGAGCCATTCTATCCCAGCGCTTCCAGTCTGACGATAAGGTTCATCCGTGCGCTTATTTTTCTCATCGCCTGTCGCCATCTGAGCGCAACTATGATGTGGGTAACCGTGAACTGCTCGCCATCCGCTTAGCCCTAGGCGAATGGCGACAGTGGTTGGAGGGGGCGACCGTTCCTTTTGTCGTTTGGACAGACCATAAGAACCTTGAGTACATCCGTTCTGCCAAACGACTTAATGCCCGTCAAGCTCGTTGGGCGTTGTTTTTCGCTCGTTTCGAGTTTGTGATTTCTTACCGTCCGGGTAGCAAGAACACCAAGCCTGATGCCTTATCCCGTCTGTTTAGTTCTTCTGTGGCTTCTACTGATCCCGAGGGGATTCTTCCTTATGGGCGTGTTGTCGGGTTGACAGTCTGGGGAATTGAAAGACAGGTTAAGCAAGCACTCACGCACACTGCGTCGCCGCGCGCTTGTCCTAGTAACCTCCTTTTCGTTCCTGTTTCCACTCGTCTGGCTGTTCTTCAGTGGGCTCACTCTGCCAAGTTAGCTGGTCATCCCGGTGTTCGAGGCACTCTTGCGTCTATTCGCCAGCGCTTTTGGTGGCCGACTCAGGAGCGTGACACGCGCCGTTTCGTGGCTGCGTGTTCAGACTGCGCGCAGAAGAAGTCTGGTAATTTTTTTCTGCTTCTGCTCCTGGTCTTGCTGGGTCTCAGTCTGTTCCCTGCCATCGCATCTCTCCTGTTCTTGTCCCTGCCCTTGCTGTGTCTCAGTCTGTCCCTAGTTCTCATTTTTTTTTTTTTAGAGTAGTACCCTAGTTTCCCTTTTTATCGTTTTCGTTACGGTCCTGAGGAGAGGAGTTGGGTTCTTTCTCGGGACGTGCTGGACCGTTTGATCTATGATTTCCTCCGTTGCCGCCAGTGTTCCTCCTCGAGAGCGCCAGGAGGCGCTCGGTGAGTGGGGGGTACTGTCATGTTTGTCATTTATTATCTTGTCTTGTCCCTGTGCTTCCCATTCTATTCGTTTCCCTCTGCTGGTCTTATTTGGTTCTTTCCCTCCTTCTAGCCCTCTCTCTCCCCCTCCCTCTCTCACTCTCTCGCTCTCTCTTCTCTCTATCGTTCCGTTCCTGCTCCCAGCTGTTCCTATTCCCCTAATCATCATTTAGTCTTCCCACACCTGTTCCCGATCCTTTCCCCTGATTAGAGTCCCTATTTATTCCTTTGTGTTCCGTTCCTGTGCCGTCGGTTCCTTGTTTTGTATTCACCATGCTGTGATTGCGTTTCGCCCTGTCCTGTCGTGTTTTTTGCCGTGATTGTGTATCACCCTGTCCTGTCGTGTTTTGTGCCTTCATCAGACGCTGCGTGTGAGCAGGTGTCTCAGTCGACTACGGCCTGCGCCTACCCGAAGCGACCTGCAGTCTGTGGCCGCTTCTCCAGTTGTTTTCCCCTCTACAAATCTAGAGGATTTCAGTTATTCCGTTTTGAACATTAATAAACTCTGTTTCTGTTAAGTCGCGTTTGGGTCCTCTTTCACCTGCATGACAAAAACATGATTCCAAATCACTTCTGTATAACACTAAAAAGCTTTAGGAAATCAATACAAATGCAATATCATGTAATTCCCCGTATTCCAAGAGAAGTTTAGAATACCTGTAGTGCTCCCTGTACAATAAATTATTTTCTCACAGGATCAAGAAACGTATTTAAAACAGAAACAACCCATTTACCACCAACCTGAAGACTACATCAGTGTTGAACTGCCAGCGCCCATCAGGGGGGCAGGGAGTTTGAGAGGGGTCAAGGTGGGGGTGAGAGGTCAGAGGGCAGGGCTGGAGGTCAGGCATGTTTGCCACCAGGTACAGTTGGTGGTGTCGAGCCATGCAGCTCAAACTCTGGAGGACCTGAGAGAGAACAGGGCAGAACACACATTAAAATTGATGACATTAGACAGGGATGGTGGTAAGTAAAGGTGCATGTGCGTGTGAATACCTCAGTGTGATTGTGTCTGTCAGGTTGTGTACAGGGGTTCCAGTCCTCAGTCAGTGGGTCAGGGATGGTCTCTAGGTAACCAGAGATGGACAGACGACTGAAGTTGAACCCATGGATACCGTCTTCTGGAAATACTATGATCTGAGCCCCCTGGAAGAGAGTCAGAGAGAGTGTCTATGTTTGCTTTGGCAATGTATAACACTTTCCATGCCAATGAATCCTTTTAAATTAGAAAGACCGAGACGAGGAGAGAGAGCAAGAGAGAGGGACGTGGAGATTGTTTCTCTATGTGTGTTGTGATGGAACAGTAACGTGCCAGAAAGGGGTAAATGGAGCTGTAAAGCTGTTAACTCAAGAACTTCAGATTGATGTTTATCCTCCTGGTCAAAGGTACGTCTGATCCAGTCCTCTAGAGCTTATCTGCAGGGTGTGCAGGCTTTGTTCCAGGCCTGTATTAACAAATCTAGTTGTATTCATTGAAAGAGAAGACATTCTCCCAGTCCCTCCCACAGATGTACCTACCTGTTCCGCTGCCCGCGCGGCCTGCTCCTCATAGACCTTCAGGTTCCTCATCATGTGCTCGAGTGCCGCGGCCCGAGACAGAGGCACATGCGGCTCTGGGTTCAGAATCACCTTGTGCTCGTAGACTGCGGCCACGTAAGATGGACCGGGAGTCCCCTCTGTCCTGTCCCCAGCCCGGGATAACATTACCGGGGACAGATAGAGAACAGCAACCACCACTGCCAGGAGGACACGGAGGGACATGGCGGAATGACCAGTGCCCAGGAACTTCTGACTTTTTATAGAGGACCAATGAGTACAACGAGTTCAATGGTCACAGTCCAAATTCTCAACATTCGTACCTTGAGGCGGGTCATCTCTCCTCATCCTTAGGGTTACAGCAGTTCACAACACACTCTCCATTCGCTAACAGTTTTACATACACACACACACAGAATAAAACGTGCACATTCACTCACACGCACACACACAAACTCAAGGTCACAGCTGGCACAACACACACACAGGCTAATGGCTACACACCCACGGAGTACATATACACCCACAGAATTACATTCACACACACAAACACAAACATTCATTCTTCTAAGTTCTTCCAGAGCCTAAATACACACCCGTTTGGGCCAAGATATTACAAGGACAGACACACTTAGTAAAATACACAATCACAGTACAGAGTGGTTGAGTAGTTGATGGGGAAAGAAAGGAATTGAGAAGTGCTGATGAAATGGATGGAGCTATGACTTTATTGATGAAATAAAAGAACATGCAGTGTTGTTGAAAATGAATAAACTATGACTTTATTGATGAAATAAAAGAACATGCAGAGTGTTGTTGAAAATGAATAAACTATGACTTTATTGATGAAATAAAAGAACATGCAGAGTGTTGTTGAAAATGAATAAACTATGACTTTATTGATGAAATAAAAGAACATGCAGAGTGTTGTTGAAAATGAATAAACTATGACTTTATTGATGAAATAAACATGTTATGGAAAATACTATGGGAGCTAAAAAAATATATATATTTGGTGAAGTTGGGGTATGTACTGAGTAGAGGAGTTTAGTAGGGATATTGATGTTCAATTGGGGAATGATGAGCTGTTATTGAAGACTGCGTTTTTAACCATTATTTTTCTATTATTGTAGTTGTATGATTAGATTTTAAAAATACATATCTATATTTGTATTAATTTATTACATGTTTCACCTTTTAGAAACATTTAGAAACTATTGTATTGTTTTATGAAGTTAAGACTACTTTTCCTTGTTATTAAAAGTGTTTCTCATAAAATGATATAGACATAGTGAAGTCCTAAGGTTTAGGTGAAAGCCCCGAGGGTATCTTGAATTTACATGTATAATGCTGGCATGAATTTGATAATAAACTAGAACTTGAATAAACGTTGCTTTGATGTTCCAAACCTGGAGTCGTCAAAGAGTCATACAAGTTGTTGTCTTACTTCTAATTCATTTGATCAATTGAGGATTTTGAGAATCTGATTAATTAATTGGAAATCATACATTTTAGAATAAAGGGACATGGTACCAGACTATAGTACTAGGACATTGGTAGGAGTGGAAGGATTTCATCTAGGCCTTGCCAGACAGGAGAGATTATCCTTATAATGTCTAAAGTGAAAGCTCTGACCTGAACAGCAGGAAGCATGTTAGGTTGAGGAGTTAGACAACATATAGTCCCTAGCTGTGGCCAGCCTGTTGATTAGGTTGAGGAGTTAGACAACATAGAGGCACTAGCTGTGGCCAGCCTGTTGATTAGGTTGAGGAGTTAGACAACATATAGTCCCTAGCTGTGGCCAGCCTGTTGATTAGGTTGAGGAGTTAGACAACATATAGTCCCTAGCTGTGGCCAGCCTGTTGATTAGGTTGAGGAGTTAGACAACATATAGTCCCTAGCTGTGGCCAGCCTGTTGATTAGGTTGAGGAGTTAGACAACATATAGTCCCTAGCTGTGGCCAGCCTGTTGATTAGGTTGAGGAGTTAGACAACATATAGTCCCTAGCTGTGGCCAGCCTGTTGATTAGGTTGAGGAGTTAGACAACATATAGTCCCTAGCTGTGGCCAGCCTGTTGATTAGGTTGAGGAGTTAGACAGCATATAGTCCCTAGCTGTGGCCAGCCTGTTGATTAGGTTGAGGAGTTAGACAACATATAGTCCCTAGCTGTGGCCAGCCTGTTGATTAGGTTGAGGAGTTAGACAACATATAGTCCCTAGCTGTGGCCAGCCTGTTGATTAGGTTGAGGAGTTAGACAACATATAGTCCCTAGCTGTGGCCAGCCTGTTGATTAGGTTGAGGAGTTAGACAACATATAGTCCCTAGCTGTGGCCAGCCTGTTGATTAGGTTGAGGAGTTAGACAACATATAGTCCCTAGCTGTGGCCAGCCTGTTGATAAGGTTGAGGAGTTAGACAGCATATAGTCCCTAGCTGTGGCCAGCCTGTTGATTAGGTTGAGGAGTTAGACAACATATAGTCCCTAGCTGTGGCCAGCCTGTTGATTAGGTTGAGGAGTTAGACAGCATATAGTCCCTAGCTGTGGCCAGCCTGTTGATTAGGTTGAGGAGTTAGACAACATATAGTCCCTAGCTGTGGCCAGCCTGTTGATTAGGTTGAGGAGTTAGACAGCATATAGTCCCTAGCTGTGGCCAGGCTGTTGATTAGGTTGAGGAGTTAGACAACATAGAGGCACTAGCTGTGGCCAGCCTGTTGATTAGGTTGAGGAGTTAGACAGCATATAGTCCCTAGCTGTGGCCAGCCTGTTGATTAGGTTGAGGAGTTAGACAACATATAGTCCCTAGCTGTGGCCAGCCTGTTGATTAGGTTGAGGAGTTAGACAACATAGAGGCACTAGCTGTGGCCAGCCTGTTGATTAGGTTGAGGAGTTAGACAGCATATAGTCCCTAGCTGTGGCCAGCCTGTTGATTAGGTTGAGGAGTTAGACAACATAGAGGCACTAGCTGTGGCCAGCCTGTTGATTAGGTTGAGGAGTTAGACAACATATAGTCCCTAGCTGTGGCCAGCCTGTTGATTAGGTTGAGGAGTTAGACAACATAGAGGCACTAGCTGTGGCCAGCCTGTTGATTAGGTTGAGGAGTTAGACAGCATATAGTCCCTAGCTGTGGCCAGCCTGTTGATTAGGTTGAGGAGTTAGACAACATAGAGGCACTAGCTGTGGCCAGCCTGTTGATTAGGTTGAGGAGTTAGACAACATAGAGGCACTAGCTGTGGCCAGCCTGTTGATTAGGTTGAGGAGTTAGACAGCATAGAGGCACTAGGCTCTGGGCATTGCCCTTATCACTGAGGTTGAGATATAGTTCCTAGCTGTGGCCAGCCTGTTGATTAGGTTGAGGAGTTAGACAGCATAGAGGCACTAGGCTCTGGGCATTGCCCTTATCACTGAGGTTGAGATATAGTTCCTAGCTGTGGCCAGCCTGTTGATTAGGTTGAGGAGTTAGACAGCATAGAGGCACTAGCTGTGGCCAGCCTGTTGATTAGGTTGAGGAGTTAGACAACATATAGGCACTAGGCTCTGGGCATTGCCCTTATCACTGAGGTTGAGATATAGTTCCTAGCTGTGGCCAGCCTGTTGATTAGGTTGAGGAGTTAGACAGCATATAGGCACTAGGCTCTGGGCATTAAGGCCCTTATCACTGAGGTTGAGATATAGTTCCTAGCTGTGGCCAGCCTGTTGATTAGGTTGAGGAGTTAGACAACATATAGTCCCTAGCTGTGGCCAGCCTGTTGATTAGGTTGAGGAGTTAGACAACATATAGTCCCTAGCTGTGGCCAGCCTGTTGATTAGGTTGAGGAGTTAGACAACATATAGTCCCTAGCTGTGGCCAGCCTGTTGATTAGGTTGAGGAGTTAGACAACATATAGTCCCTAGCTGTGGCCAGCCTGTTGATTAGGTTGAGGAGTTAGACAACATATAGTCCCTAGCTGTGGCCAGCCTGTTGATTAGGTTGAGGAGTTAGACAACATATAGTCCCTAGCTGTGGCCAGCCTGTTGATTAGGTTGAGGAGTTAGACAGCATATAGTCCCTAGCTGTGGCCAGCCTGTTGATTAGGTTGAGGAGTTAGACAACATATAGTCCCTAGCTGTGGCCAGCCTGTTGATTAGGTTGAGGAGTTAGACAACATATAGTCCCTAGCTGTGGCCAGCCTGTTGATTAGGTTGAGGAGTTAGACAACATATAGTCCCTAGCTGTGGCCAGCCTGTTGATTAGGTTGAGGAGTTAGACAACATATAGTCCCTAGCTGTGGCCAGCCTGTTGATTAGGTTGAGGAGTTAGACAACATATAGTCCCTAGCTGTGGCCAGCCTGTTGATAAGGTTGAGGAGTTAGACAGCATATAGTCCCTAGCTGTGGCCAGCCTGTTGATTAGGTTGAGGAGTTAGACAACATATAGTCCCTAGCTGTGGCCAGCCTGTTGATTAGGTTGAGGAGTTAGACAGCATATAGTCCCTAGCTGTGGCCAGCCTGTTGATTAGGTTGAGGAGTTAGACAACATATAGTCCCTAGCTGTGGCCAGCCTGTTGATTAGGTTGAGGAGTTAGACAGCATATAGTCCCTAGCTGTGGCCAGGCTGTTGATTAGGTTGAGGAGTTAGACAACATAGAGGCACTAGCTGTGGCCAGCCTGTTGATTAGGTTGAGGAGTTAGACAGCATATAGTCCCTAGCTGTGGCCAGCCTGTTGATTAGGTTGAGGAGTTAGACAACATATAGTCCCTAGCTGTGGCCAGCCTGTTGATTAGGTTGAGGAGTTAGACAACATAGAGGCACTAGCTGTGGCCAGCCTGTTGATTAGGTTGAGGAGTTAGACAGCATATAGTCCCTAGCTGTGGCCAGCCTGTTGATTAGGTTGAGGAGTTAGACAACATAGAGGCACTAGCTGTGGCCAGCCTGTTGATTAGGTTGAGGAGTTAGACAACATATAGTCCCTAGCTGTGGCCAGCCTGTTGATTAGGTTGAGGAGTTAGACAACATAGAGGCACTAGCTGTGGCCAGCCTGTTGATTAGGTTGAGGAGTTAGACAGCATATAGTCCCTAGCTGTGGCCAGCCTGTTGATTAGGTTGAGGAGTTAGACAACATAGAGGCACTAGCTGTGGCCAGCCTGTTGATTAGGTTGAGGAGTTAGACAACATAGAGGCACTAGCTGTGGCCAGCCTGTTGATTAGGTTGAGGAGTTAGACAGCATAGAGGCACTAGGCTCTGGGCATTGCCCTTATCACTGAGGTTGAGATATAGTTCCTAGCTGTGGCCAGCCTGTTGATTAGGTTGAGGAGTTAGACAGCATAGAGGCACTAGGCTCTGGGCATTGCCCTTATCACTGAGGTTGAGATATAGTTCCTAGCTGTGGCCAGCCTGTTGATTAGGTTGAGGAGTTAGACAGCATAGAGGCACTAGCTGTGGCCAGCCTGTTGATTAGGTTGAGGAGTTAGACAACATATAGGCACTAGGCTCTGGGCATTGCCCTTATCACTGAGGTTGAGATATAGTTCCTAGCTGTGGCCAGCCTGTTGATTAGGTTGAGGAGTTAGACAGCATATAGGCACTAGGCTCTGGGCATTAAGGCCCTTATCACTGAGGTTGAGATATAGTTCCTAGCTGTGGCCAGCCTGTTGATTAGGTTGAGGAGTTAGACAACATATAGTTCCTAGCTGTGGCCAGCCTGTTGATTAGGTTGAGTAGTTAGACAACATAGAGGCACTAGCTGTGGCCAGCCTGTTGATTAGGTTGAGGAGTTAGACAACATAGAGGCACTAGCTGTGGCCAGCCTGTTGATTAGGTTGAGGAGTTAGACAACATATAGTTCCTAGCTGTGGCCAGCCTGTTGATTAGGTTGAGGAGTTAGACAACATAGAGGCACTAGCTGTGGCCAGCCTGTTGATTAGGTTGAGGAGTTAGACAACATATAGTCCCTAGCTGTGGCCAGCCTGTTGATTAGGTTGAGGAGTTAGACAACATATAGTCCCTAGCTGTGGCCAGCCTGTTGATTAGGTTGAGGAGTTAGACAACATATAGTCCCTAGCTGTGGCCAGCCTGTTGATTAGGTTGAGGAGTTAGACAACATAGAGGCACTAGCTGTGGCCAGCCTGTTGATTAGGTTGAGGAGTTAGACAACATATAGTCCCTAGCTGTGGCCAGCCTGTTGATTAGGTTGAGGAGTTAGACAACATATAGTCCCTAGCTGTGGCCAGCCTGTTGATTAGGTTGAGGAGTTAGACAGCATAGAGGCACTAGCTGTGGCCAGCCTGTTGATTAGGTTGAGGAGTTAGACAGCATATAGTCCCTAGCTGTGGCCAGCCTGTTGATTAGGTTGAGGAGTTAGACAACATAGAGGCACTAGCTGTGGCCAGCCTGTTGATTAGGTTGAGGAGTTAGACAACATATAGTCCCTAGCTGTGGCCAGCCTGTTGATTAGGTTGAGGAGTTAGACAACATAGAGGCACTAGCTGTGGCCAGCCTGTTGATTAGGTTGAGGAGTTAGACAGCATATAGTCCCTAGCTGTGGCCAGCCTGTTGATTAGGTTGAGGAGTTAGACAACATAGAGGCACTAGCTGTGGCCAGCCTGTTGATTAGGTTGAGGAGTTAGACAACATATAGTCCCTAGCTGTGGCCAGCCTGTTGATTAGGTTGAGGAGTTAGACAGCATATAGTCCCTAGCTGTGGCCAGGCTGTTGATTAGGTTGAGGAGTTAGACAACATAGAGGCACTAGCTGTGGCCAGCCTGTTGATTAGGTTGAGGAGTTAGACAGCATATAGTCCCTAGCTGTGGCCAGCCTGTTGATTAGGTTGAGGAGTTAGACAACATATAGTCCCTAGCTGTGGCCAGCCTGTTGATTAGGTTGAGGAGTTAGACAACATAGAGGCACTAGCTGTGGCCAGCCTGTTGATTAGGTTGAGGAGTTAGACAGCATATAGTCCCTAGCTGTGGCCAGCCTGTTGATTAGGTTGAGGAGTTAGACAACATAGAGGCACTAGCTGTGGCCAGCCTGTTGATTAGGTTGAGGAGTTAGACAACATATAGTCCCTAGCTGTGGCCAGCCTGTTGATTAGGTTGAGGAGTTAGACAACATAGAGGCACTAGCTGTGGCCAGCCTGTTGATTAGGTTGAGGAGTTAGACAGCATATAGTCCCTAGCTGTGGCCAGCCTGTTGATTAGGTTGAGGAGTTAGACAACATAGAGGCACTAGCTGTGGCCAGCCTGTTGATTAGGTTGAGGAGTTAGACAACATAGAGGCACTAGCTGTGGCCAGCCTGTTGATTAGGTTGAGGAGTTAGACAGCATAGAGGCACTAGGCTCTGGGCATTGCCCTTATCACTGAGGTTGAGATATAGTTCCTAGCTGTGGCCAGCCTGTTGATTAGGTTGAGGAGTTAGACAGCATAGAGGCACTAGGCTCTGGGCATTGCCCTTATCACTGAGGTTGAGATATAGTTCCTAGCTGTGGCCAGCCTGTTGATTAGGTTGAGGAGTTAGACAGCATAGAGGCACTAGCTGTGGCCAGCCTGTTGATTAGGTTGAGGAGTTAGACAACATATAGGCACTAGGCTCTGGGCATTGCCCTTATCACTGAGGTTGAGATATAGTTCCTAGCTGTGGCCAGCCTGTTGATTAGGTTGAGGAGTTAGACAGCATATAGGCACTAGGCTCTGGGCATTAAGGCCCTTATCACTGAGGTTGAGATATAGTTCCTAGCTGTGGCCAGCCTGTTGATTAGGTTGAGGAGTTAGACAACATATAGTTCCTAGCTGTGGCCAGCCTGTTGATTAGGTTGAGTAGTTAGACAACATAGAGGCACTAGCTGTGGCCAGCCTGTTGATTAGGTTGAGGAGTTAGACAACATAGAGGCACTAGCTGTGGCCAGCCTGTTGATTAGGTTGAGGAGTTAGACAACATATAGTTCCTAGCTGTGGCCAGCCTGTTGATTAGGTTGAGGAGTTAGACAACATAGAGGCACTAGCTGTGGCCAGCCTGTTGATTAGGTTGAGGAGTTAGACAACATATAGTCCCTAGCTGTGGCCAGCCTGTTGATTAGGTTGAGGAGTTAGACAACATATAGTCCCTAGCTGTGGCCAGCCTGTTGATTAGGTTGAGGAGTTAGACAACATATAGTCCCTAGCTGTGGCCAGCCTGTTGATTAGGTTGAGGAGTTAGACAACATAGAGGCACTAGCTGTGGCCAGCCTGTTGATTAGGTTGAGGAGTTAGACAACATATAGTCCCTAGCTGTGGCCAGCCTGTTGATTAGGTTGAGGAGTTAGACAACATATAGTCCCTAGCTGTGGCCAGCCTGTTGATTAGGTTGAGGAGTTAGACAGCATAGAGGCACTAGGCTCTGGGCATTGCCCTTATCACTGAGGTTGAGATATAGTTCCTAGCTGTGGCCAGCCTGTTGATTAGGTTGAGGAGTTAGACAGCATAGAGGCACTAGGCTCTGGGCATTGCCCTTATCACTGAGGTTGAGATATAGTCCCTAGCTGTGGCCAGCCTGTTGATTAGGTTGAGGAGTTAGACAACATAGAGGCACTAGGCTCTGGGCATTGCCCTTATCACTGAGGTTGAGATATAGTTCCTAGCTGTGGCCAGCCTGTTGATTAGGTTGAGGAGTTAGACAGCATAGAGGCACTAGGCTCTGGGCATTGCCCTTATCACTGAGGTTGAGATATAGTTCCTAGCTGTGGCCAGCCTGTTGATTAGGTTGAGGAGTTAGACAGCATATAGGCACTAGGCTCTGGGCATTGCCCTTATCACTGAGGTTGAGATATAGTTCCTAGCTGTGGCCAGCCTGTTGATTAGGTTGAGGAGTTAGACAGCATAGAGGCACTAGCTGTGGCCAGCCTGTTGATTAGGTTGAGGAGTTAGACAACATATAGGCACTAGGCTCTGGGCATTGCCCTTATCACTGAGGTTGAGATATAGTTCCTAGCTGTGGCCAGCCTGTTGATTAGGTTGAGGAGTTAGACAGCATATAGGCACTAGGCTCTGGGCATTAAGGCCCTTATCACTGAGGTTGAGATATAGTTCCTAGCTGTGGCCAGCCTGTTGATTAGGTTGAGGAGTTAGACAGCATATAGGCACTAGCTGTGGCCAGCCTGTTGATTAGGTTGAGGAGTTAGACAACATAGAGGCACTAGCTGTGGCCAGCCTGTTGATTAGGTTGAGGAGTTAGACAACATATAGTTCCTAGCTGTGGCCAGCCTGTTGATTAGGTTGAGGAGTTAGACAACATAGAGGCACTAGCTGTGGCCAGCCTGTTGATTAGGTTGAGGAGTTAGACAACATAGAGGCACTAGCTGTGGCCAGCCTGTTGATTAGGTTGAGGAGTTAGACAACATATAGTTCCTAGCTGTGGCCAGCCTGTTGATTAGGTTGAGGAGTTAGACAACATAGAGGCACTAGCTGTGGCCAGCCTGTTGATTAGGTTGAGGAGTTAGACAACATATAGTTCCTAGCTGTGGCCAGCCTGTTGATTAGGTTGAGGAGTTAGACAACATATAGTCCCTAGCTGTGGCCAGCCTGTTGATTAGGTTGAGGAGTTAGACAACATATAGTCCCTAGCTGTGGCCAGCCTGTTGATTAGGTTGAGGAGTTAGACAACATAGAGGCACTAGCTGTGGCCAGCCTGTTGATTAGGTTGAGGAGTTAGACAACATATAGTCCCTAGCTGTGGCCAGCCTGTTGATTAGGTTGAGGAGTTAGACAACATATAGTCCCTAGCTGTGGCCAGCCTGTTGATTAGGTTGAGGAGTTAGACAGCATAGAGGCACTAGGCTCTGGGCATTGCCCTTATCACTGAGGTTGAGATATAGTTCCTAGCTGTGGCCAGCCTGTTGATTAGGTTGAGGAGTTAGACAGCATAGAGGCACTAGGCTCTGGGCATTGCCCTTATCACTGAGGTTGAGATATAGTCCCTAGCTGTGGCCAGCCTGTTGATTAGGTTGAGGAGTTAGACAACATAGAGGCACTAGGCTCTGGGCATTGCCCTTATCACTGAGGTTGAGATATAGTTCCTAGCTGTGGCCAGCCTGTTGATTAGGTTGAGGAGTTAGACAGCATAGAGGCACTAGGCTCTGGGCATTGCCCTTATCACTGAGGTTGAGATATAGTTCCTAGCTGTGGCCAGCCTGTTGATTAGGTTGAGGAGTTAGACAGCATATAGGCACTAGGCTCTGGGCATTGCCCTTATCACTGAGGTTGAGATATAGTTCCTAGCTGTGGCCAGCCTGTTGATTAGGTTGAGGAGTTAGACAGCATAGAGGCACTAGGCTCTGGGCATTGCCCTTATCACTGAGGTTGAGATATAGTCCCTAGCTGTGGCCAGCCTGTTGATTAGGTTGAGGAGTTAGACAGCATAGAGGCACTAGGCTCTGGGCATTAAGTCCCTTATCACTGAGGTTGAGATATAGTCCCTAGCTGTGGCCAGCCTGTTGATTACGTTGAGGAGTTAGACAGCATAGAGGCACTAGGCTCTGGGCATTGCCCTTATCACTGAGGTTGAGATATAGTTCCTAGCTGTGGCCAGCCTGTTGATTAGGTTGAGGAGTTAGACAGCATATAGGCACTAGGCTCTGGGCATTGCCCTTATCACTGAGGTTGAGATATAGTTCCTAGCTGTGGCCAGCCTGTTGATTAGGTTGAGGAGTTAGACAACATATAGGCACTAGGCTCTGGGCATTGCCCTTATCACTGAGGTTGAGATATAGTTCCTAGCTGTGGCCAGCCTGTTGATTAGGTTGAGGAGTTAGACAGCATATAGGCACTAGGCTCTGGGCATTAAGGCCCTTATCACTGAGGTTGAGATATAGTTCCTAGCTGTGGCCAGCCTGTTGATTAGGTTGAGGAGTTAGACAGCATATAGGCACTAGCTGTGGCCAGCCTGTTGATTAGGTTGAGGAGTTAGACAACATAGAGGCACTAGCTGTGGCCAGCCTGTTGATTAGGTTGAGGAGTTAGACAACATATAGTTCCTAGCTGTGGCCAGCCTGTTGATTAGGTTGAGGAGTTAGACAACATAGAGGCACTAGCTGTGGCCAGCCTGTTGATTAGGTTGAGGAGTTAGACAACATAGAGGCACTAGCTGTGGCCAGCCTGTTGATTAGGTTGAGGAGTTAGACAACATATAGTTCCTAGCTGTGGCCAGCCTGTTGATTAGGTTGAGGAGTTAGACAACATAGAGGCACTAGCTGTGGCCAGCCTGTTGATTAGGTTGAGGAGTTAGACAACATAGAGGCACTAGCTGTGGCCAGCCTGTTGATTAGGTTGAGGAGTTAGACAACATAGAGGCACTAGCTGTGGCCAGCCTGTTGATTAGGTTGAGGAGTTAGACAACATATAGTTCCTAGCTGTGGCCAGCCTGTTGATTAGGTTGAGGAGTTAGACAACATAGAGGCACTAGCTGTGGCCAGCCTGTTGATTAGGTTGAGGAGTTAGACAACATATAGTCCCTAGCTGTGGCCAGCCTGTTGATTAGGTTGAGGAGTTAGACAACATATAGTCCCTAGCTGTGGCCAGCCTGTTGATTAGGTTGAGGAGTTAGACAACATATAGTCCCTAGCTGTGGCCAGCCTGTTGATTAGGTTGAGGAGTTAGACAACATAGAGGCACTAGCTGTGGCCAGCCTGTTGATTAGGTTGAGGAGTTAGACAACATATAGTCCCTAGCTGTGGCCAGCCTGTTGATTAGGTTGAGGAGTTAGACAACATATAGTCCCTAGCTGTGGCCAGCCTGTTGATTAGGTTGAGGAGTTAGACAGCATAGAGGCACTAGGCTCTGGGCATTGCCCTTATCACTGAGGTTGAGATATAGTTCCTAGCTGTGGCCAGCCTGTTGATTAGGTTGAGGAGTTAGACAGCATAGAGGCACTAGGCTCTGGGCATTGCCCTTATCACTGAGGTTGAGATATAGTCCCTAGCTGTGGCCAGCCTGTTGATTAGGTTGAGGAGTTAGACAACATAGAGGCACTAGGCTCTGGGCATTGCCCTTATCACTGAGGTTGAGATATAGTTCCTAGCTGTGGCCAGCCTGTTGATTAGGTTGAGGAGTTAGACAGCATAGAGGCACTAGGCTCTGGGCATTGCCCTTATCACTGAGGTTGAGATATAGTTCCTAGCTGTGGCCAGCCTGTTGATTAGGTTGAGGAGTTAGACAGCATATAGGCACTAGGCTCTGGGCATTGCCCTTATCACTGAGGTTGAGATATAGTTCCTAGCTGTGGCCAGCCTGTTGATTAGGTTGAGGAGTTAGACAGCATAGAGGCACTAGGCTCTGGGCATTGCCCTTATCACTGAGGTTGAGATATAGTCCCTAGCTGTGGCCAGCCTGTTGATTAGGTTGAGGAGTTAGACAGCATAGAGGCACTAGGCTCTGGGCATTAAGGCCCTTATCACTGAGGTTGAGATATAGTCCCTAGCTGTGGCCAGCCTGTTGATTACGTTGAGGAGTTAGACAGCATAGAGGCACTAGGCTCTGGGCATTGCCCTTATCACTGAGGTTGAGATATAGTTCCTAGCTGTGGCCAGCCTGTTGATTAGGTTGAGGAGTTAGACAGCATATAGGCACTAGGCTCTGGGCATTGCCCTTATCACTGAGGTTGAGATATAGTTCCTAGCTGTGGCCAGCCTGTTGATTAGGTTGAGGAGTTAGACAGCATAGAGGCACTAGGCTCTGGGCATTGCCCTTATCACTGAGGTTGAGATATAGTTCCTAGCTGTGGCCAGCCTGTTGATTAGGTTGAGGAGTTAGACAGCATAGAGGCACTAGGCTCTGGGCATTGCCCTTATCACTGAGGTTGAGATATAGTCCCTAGCTGTGGTCAGCCTGTTGATTAGGTTGAGGAGTTAGACAGCATAGAGGCACTAGGCTCTGGGCATTGCCCTTATCACTGAGGTTGAGATATAGTCCCTAGCTGTGGCCAGCCTGTTGATTAGGTTGAGGAGTTAGACAGCATAGAGGCACTAGGCTCTGGGCATTGCCCTTATCACTGAGGTTGAGATATAGTCCCTAGCTGTGGCCAGCCTGTTGATTAGGTTGAGGAGTTAGACAGCATAGAGGCACTAGGCTCTGGGCATTAAGGCCCTTATCACTGAGGTTGAGATATAGTCCCTAGCTGTGGCCAGCCTGTTGATTAGGTTGAGGAGTTAGACAACATAGAGGCACTAGGCTCTGGGCATTGCCCTTATCACTGAGGTTGAGATATAGTCCCTAGCTGTGGCCAGCCTGTTGATTAGGTTGAGGAGTTAGACAACATAGAGGCACTAGGCTCTGGGCATTGCCCTTATCACTGAGGTTGAGATATAGTTCCTAGCTGTGGCCAGCCTGTTGATTAGGTTGAGGAGTTAGACAACATAGAGGCACTAGGCTCTGGGCATTGCCCTTATCACTGAGGTTGAGATATAGTTCCTAGCTGTGGCCAGCCTGTTGATTAGGTTGAGGAGTTAGACAGCATAGAGGCACTAGGCTCTGGGCATTGCCCTTATCACTGAGGTTGAGATATAGTCCCTAGCTGTGGCCAGCCTGTTGATTAGGTTGAGGAGTTAGACAACATAGAGGCACTAGGCTCTGGGCATTGCCCTTATCACTGAGGTTGAGATATAGTCCCTAGCTGTGGCCAGCCTGTTGATTAGGTTGAGGAGTTAGACAACATAGAGGCACTAGGCTCTGGGCATTGCCCTTATCACTGAGGTTGAGATATAGTTCCTAGCTGTGGCCAGCCTGTTGATTAGGTTGAGGAGTTAGACAGCATATAGGCACTAGGCTCTGGGCATTAAGGCCCTTATCACTGAGGTTGAGATATAGTCCCTAGCTGTGGCCAGCCTGTTGATTAGGTTGAGGAGTTAGACAGCATAGAGGCACTAGGCTCTGGGCATTGCCCTTATCACTGAGGTTGAGATATAGTCCCTAGCTGTGGCCAGCCTGTTGATTAGGTTGAGGAGTTAGACAGCATAGAGGCACTAGGCTCTGGGCATTGCCCTTATCACTGAGGTTGAGATATAGTCCCTAGCTGTGGCCAGCCTGTTGATTAGGTTGAGGAGTTAGACAGCATAGAGGCACTAGGCTCTGGGCATTGCCCTTATCACTGAGGTTGAGATATAGTCCCTAGCTGTGGCCAGCCTGTTGATTAGGTTGAGGAGTTAGACAGCATAGAGGCACTAGGCTCTGGGCATTGCCCTTATCACTGAGGTTGAGATATAGTCCCTAGCTGTGGCCAGCCTGTTGATTAGGTTGAGGAGTTAGACAGCATAGAGGCACTAGGCTCTGGGCATTGCACTTATCACTGACGTTGAGATATAGTTCCTAGCTGTGGCCAGCCTGTTGATTAGGTTGAGGAGTTAGACAGCATATAGGCACTAGGCTCTGGGCATTGCCCTTATCACTGAGGTTGAGATATAGTTCCTAGCTGTGGCCAGCCTGTTGATTAGGTTGAGGAGTTAGACAGCATAGAGGCACTAGGCTCTGGGCATTGCCCTTATCACTGAGGTTGAGATATAGTCCCTAGCTGTGGCCAGCCTGTTGATTAGGTTGAGGAGTTAGACAGCATAGAGGCACTAGGCTCTGGGCATTGCCCTTATCACTGAGGTTGAGATATAGTTCCTAGCTGTGGCCAGCCTGTTGATTAGGTTGAGGAGTTAGACAGCATAGAGGCACTAGGCTCTGGGCATTGCCCTTATCACTGAGGTTGAGATATAGTCCCTAGCTGTGGCCAGCCTGTTGATTAGGTTGAGGAGTTAGACAGCATAGAGGCACTAGGCTCTGGGCATTGCCCTTATCACTGAGGTTGAGATATAGTCCCTAGCTGTGGCCAGCCTGTTGATTAGGTTGAGGAGTTAGACAGCATAGAGGCACTAGGCTCTGGGCATTGCCCTTATCACTGAGGTTGAGATATAGTCCCTAGCTGTGGCCAGCCTGTTGATTAGGTTGAGGAGTTAGACAGCATAGAGGCACTAGGCTCTGGGCATTGCCCTTATCACTGAGGTTGAGATATAGTCCCTAGCTGTGGCCAGCCTGTTGATTAGGTTGAGGAGTTAGACAGCATAGAGGCACTAGGCTCTGGGCATTGCCCTTATCACTGAGGTTGAGATATAGTCCCTAGCTGTGGCCAGCCTGTTGATTAGGTTGAGGAGTTAGACAGCATAGAGGCACTAGGCTCTGGGCATTGCCCTTATCACTGAGGTTGAGATATAGTCCCTAGCTGTGGCCAGCCTGTTGATTAGGTTGAGGAGTTAGACAGCATAGAGGCACTAGGCTCTGGGCATTGCCCTTATCACTGAGGTTGAGATATAGTCCCTAGCTGTGGCCAGCCTGTTGATTAGGTTGAGGAGTTAGACAGCATAGAGGCACTAGCTGTGGCCAGCCTGTTGATTAGGTTGAGGAGTTAGACAGCATAGAGGCACTAGCTGTGGCCAGCCTGTTGATTAGGTTGAGGAGTTAGACAGCATAGAGGCACTAGGCTCTGGGCATTGCCCTTATCACTGAGGTTGAGATATAGTCCCTAGCTGTGGCCAGCCTGTTGATTAGGTTGAGGAGTTAGACAGCATAGAGGCACTAGGCTCTGGGCATTGCCCTTATCACTGAGGTTGAGATATAGTCCCTAGCTGTGGCCAGCCTGTTGATTAGGTTGAGGAGTTAGACAGCATAGAGGCACTAGGCTCTGGGCATTGCCCTTATCACTGAGGTTGAGATATAGTTCCTAGCTGTGGCCAGCCTGTTGATTAGGTTGAGGAGTTAGACAGCATATAGGCACTAGGCTCTGGGCATTGCCCTTATCACTGAGGTTGAGATATAGTCCCTAGCTGTGGCCAGCCTGTTGATTAGGTTGAGGAGTTAGACAGCATATAGGCACTAGGCTCTGGGCATTAAGGCCCTTATCACTGAGGTTGAGATATAGTCCCTAGCTGTGGCCAGCCTGTTGATTAGGTTGAGGAGTTAGACAGCATAGAGGCACTAGGCTCTGGGCATTGCCCTTATCACTGAGGTTGAGATATAGTTCCTAGCTGTGGCCAGCCTGTTGATTAGGTTGAGGAGTTAGACAGCATAGAGGCACTAGGCTCTGGGCATTGCCCTTATCACTGAGGTTGAGATATAGTCCCTAGCTGTGGCCAGCCTGTTGATTAGGTTGAGGAGTTAGACAGCATAGAGGCACTAGCTGTGGCCAGCCTGTTGATTAGGTTGAGGAGTTAGACAGCATAGAGGCACTAGCTGTGGCCAGCCTGTTGATTAGGTTGAGGAGTTAGACAGCATAGAGGCACTAGGCTCTGGGCATTGCCCTTATCACTGAGGTTGAGATATAGTCCCTAGCTGTGGCCAGCCTGTTGATTAGGTTGAGGAGTTAGACAGCATAGAGGCACTAGGCTCTGGGCATTGCCCTTATCACTGAGGTTGAGATATAGTCCCTAGCTGTGGCCAGCCTGTTGATTAGGTTGAGGAGTTAGACAGCATAGAGGCACTAGGCTCTGGGCATTGCCCTTATCACTGAGGTTGAGATATAGTTCCTAGCTGTGGCCAGCCTGTTGATTAGGTTGAGGAGTTAGACAGCATATAGGCACTAGGCTCTGGGCATTGCCCTTATCACTGAGGTTGAGATATAGTCCCTAGCTGTGGCCAGCCTGTTGATTAGGTTGAGGAGTTAGACAGCATATAGGCACTAGGCTCTGGGCATTAAGGCCCTTATCACTGAGGTTGAGATATAGTCCCTAGCTGTGGCCAGCCTGTTGATTAGGTTGAGGAGTTAGACAGCATAGAGGCACTAGGCTCTGGGCATTGCCCTTATCACTGAGGTTGAGATATAGTTCCTAGCTGTGGCCAGCCTGTTGATTAGGTTGAGGAGTTAGACAGCATATAGGCACTAGGCTCTGGGCATTGCCCTTATCACTGAGGTTGAGATATAGTTCCTAGCTGTGGCCAGCCTGTTGATTAGGTTGAGGAGTTAGACAGCATATAGGCACTAGGCTCTGGGCATTAAGGCCCTTATCACTGAGGTTGAGATATAGTCCCTAGCTGTGGCCAGCCTGTTGATTAGGTTGAGGAGTTAGACAGCATAGAGGCACTAGGCTCTGGGCATTGCCCTTATCACTGAGGTTGAGATATAGTTCCTAGCTGTGGCCAGCCTGTTGATTAGGTTGAGGAGTTAGACAGCATAGAGGCACTAGGCTCTGGGCATTGCCCTTATCACTGAGGTTGAGATATAGTCCCTAGCTGTGGCCAGCCTGTTGATTAGGTTGAGGAGTTAGACAGCATAGAGGCACTAGGCTCTGGGCATTAAGGCCCTTATCACTGAGGTTGAGATATAGTTCCTAGCTGTGGCCAGCCTGTTGATTAGGTTGAGGAGTTAGACAGCATAGAGGCACTAGGCTCTGGGCATTGCCCTTATCACTGAGGTTGAGATATAGTCCCTAGCTGTGGCCAGCCTGTTGATTAGGTTGAGGAGTTAGACAGCATAGAGGCACTAGGCTCTGGGCATTGCCCTTATCACTGAGGTTGAGATATAGTCCCTAGCTGTGGCCAGCCTGTTGATTAGGTTGAGGAGTTAGACAGCATAGAGGCACTAGGCTCTGGGCATTGCCCTTATCACTGAGGTTGAGATATAGTCCCTAGCTGTGGCCAGCCTGTTGATTAGGTTGAGGAGTTAGACAGCATATAGGCACTAGGCTCTGGGCATTAAGGCCCTTATCACTGAGGTTGAGATATAGTCCCTAGCTGTGGCCAGCCTGTTGATTAGGTTGAGGAGTTAGACAGCATAGAGGCACTAGGCTCTGGGCATTGCCCTTATCACTGAGGTTGAGATATAGTTCCTAGCTGTGGCCAGCCTGTTGATTAGGTTGAGGAGTTAGACAGCATAGAGGCACTAGGCTCTGGGCATTGCCCTTATCACTGAGGTTGAGATATAGTCCCTAGCTGTGGCCAGCCTGTTGATTAGGTTGAGGAGTTAGACAGCATAGAGGCACTAGGCTCTGGGCATTAAGGCCCTTATCACTGAGGTTGAGATATAGTTCCTAGCTGTGGCCAGCCTGTTGATTAGGTTGAGGAGTTAGACAGCATAGAGGCACTAGGCTCTGGGCATTGCCCTTATCACTGAGGTTGAGATATAGTCCCTAGCTGTGGCCAGCCTGTTGATTAGGTTGAGGAGTTAGACAGCATAGATGCACTAGGCTCTGGGCATTAAGGCCCTTATCACTGAGGTTGAGATATAGTTCCTAGCTGTGGCCAGCCTGTTGATTAGGTTGAGGAGTTAGACAGCATATAGGCACTAGGCTCTGGGCATTGCCCGCTAAGGCCCTTATCACTGAGGTTGAGATATAGTCCCTAGCTGTGGCCAGCCTGTTGATTAGGTTGAGGAGTTAGACAGCATATAGGCACTAGGCTCTGGGCATTGCCCGCTAAGGCCCTTATCACTGAGGTTGAGATATAGTCCCTAGCTGTGGCCAGCCTGTTGATTAGGTTGGGATTAGGTTGATGTAGAGGTTCCGGTTGGAGCGAGTGGTCGCATCTGCACGTCGCTCCAACGGGTAGTATAACTTTTTCATTATATTTCATTATATCACAACGGTTTGATTTGTCTTATCTTAGCAAATTCTTCTCAGCTAGCTACATAGCCGTCTTTGTATCAAAGATAATTGCGTAATTATCGTATTTCGCCGTCCTAACGTAGTCTTCACTAGCCAGCTAGCTAACGTCCACTGATTAGCTGCACTGGAGAAACTATCACACTCAACTGAACGACTTGATTAGTTTAGTGTTAGCTAGCTACATAGCTGTCTTTGCTGTCTTCGTATCATCGTATCCAAGATAATTGTGTTGTTTAGGTTTAGAGCGTGTAGTCTTAGAGTGATTATCTTAATTTACCGAGGTTAGCTAGCCAGCTATTTGTCGTCCTTAACGTAGGTGACTCTGCTAGCTAGCCAACAGCTAGCCAACGCTAGCCAACGTCTTCTGTATAGAACTCAACTACCCGGTCGCACTCACAGGTAGTATCACATTTTCACTTCATTTCATTACAGTACAACGGTTTGATTTGTTTGATCGTAGCTAGCTACTTAGCTAGCTACATAGCCGTCTTTGTATCAAAGATAATTGTGTAGTCTAGAGCGATCTTCTAGGTTCGCTAGCCATCTATTGTCGTTCTTTTAACGCAACGTAACGTAAACAACACTGCTAGCTAGCCTGCTAGCCCCGAATAGCAACACTGCAGAAACTATTACACTCAACGGAACGACTTGATTAGTGTAGTGTCAACAACGCACCCACTGCCAGCTGGCCTACTTCAGCAGTACTGTATCATTTTAATCATTTTAGTCAATAAGATTCTTGCTACGTAGCTTAACTTTCTGAACATTCGAGACGTGTAGTCCACTTGTCATTCCAATCTCCTTTGCATTAGCGTAGCCTCTTCTGTAGCCTGTCAACTATGTGTCTGTTTATCCCTGTTCTCTCCTCTCTGCACAGACCATACAAACGCTCCTCACCGCGTGGCCGCGGCCACCCTACTCTGGTGGTCCCAGCGCGCACGACCCACGTGGAGTTCCAGGTCTCCGGTAGCCTCTGGAACTGCCAATCTGCGGTCAACAAGGCAGAGTTCATCTCAGCCTATGCCTCCCTCCAGTCCCTCGACTTCTTGGCACTGACGGAAACATGGATCACCACAGACAACACTGCTACTCCTACTGCTCTCTCTTCGTCCGCCCACGTGTTCTCGCACACCCCGAGAGCGTCTGGTCAGCGGGGTGGTGGCACCGGGATCCTCATCTCTCCCAAGTGGTCATTCTCTCTTTCTCCCCTTACCCATCTGTCTATCGCCTCCTTTGAATTCCATGCTGTCACAGTTACTAGCCCTTTCAAGCTTAACATCCTTATCATTTATCGCCCTCCAGGTTCCCTCGGAGAGTTCATCAATGAGCTTGATGCCTTGATAAGCTCCTTTCCTGAGGACGGCTCACCTCTCACAGTTCTGGGCGACTTTAACCTCCCCACGTCTACCTTTGACTCTTTCCTCTCTGCCTCCTTCTTTCCACTCCTCTCCTCTTTTGACCTCACCCTCTCACCTTCCCCCTACTCACAAGGCAGGCAATACGCTCGACCTCATCTTTACTAGATGCTGTTCTTCCACTAACCTCATTGCAACTCCCCTCCAAGTCTCCGACCACTGCCTTGTATCCTTTTCCCTCTCGCTCTCATCCAACACCTCCCACACTGCCCCTACTCGGATGGTATCGCGCCGTCCCAACCTTCGCTCTCTCTCCCCCGCTACTCTCTCCTCTTCCATCCTATCATCTCTTCCCTCCGCTCAAACCTTCTCCCACCTATCTCCTGATTCTGCCTCCTCAACCCTCCTCTCCTCCCTCTCTGCATCCCTTGACTCTCTATGTCCCCTATCCTCCAGGCCGGCTCGGTCCTCCCCTCCCGCTCCGTGGCTCGATGACTCATTGCGAGCTCACAGAACAGGGCTCCGGGCAGCCGAGCGGAAATGGAGGAAAACTCGCCTCCCTGCGGACCTGGCATCCTTTCACTCCCTCCTCTCTACATTTTCCTCCTCTGTCTCTGCTGCTAAAGCCACTTTCTACCACGCTAAATTCCAAGCATCTGCCTCTAACCCTAGGAAGCTCTTTGCCACCTTCTCCTCCCTCCTGAATCCTCCGCCCCCTCCCCCTCCTCCCTCTCTGCAGATGACTTCGTCAACCATTTTGAAAAGAAGGTCGACGACATCCGATCCTCGTTTGCTAAGTCAAACGACACCGCTGGTTCTGCTCACACTGCCCTACCCTGTGCTCTGACCTCTTTCTCCCCTCTCTCTCCAGATGAAATCTCGCGTCTTGTGACGGCCGGCCGCCCAACAACCTGCCCGCTTGACCCTATCCCCTCCTCTCTTCTCCAGACCATTTCCGGAGACCTTCTCCCTTACCTCACCTCGCTCATCAACTCATCCCTGACCGTTGGCTACGTCCCTTCCGTCTTCAAGAGAGCGAGAGTTGCACCCCTTCTGAAAAAACCTACACTCGATCCCTCCGATGTCAACAATTACAGACCAGTATCCCTTCTTTCTTTTCTCTCCAAAACTCTTGAACGTGCCGTCCTTGGCCAGCTCTCCCGCTATCTCTCTCTGAATGACCTTCTTGATCCAAATCAGTCAGGTTTCAAGACTAGTCATTCAACTGAGACTGCTCTCCTCTGTATCACGGAGGCGCTCCGCACTGCTAAAGCTAACTCTCTCTCCTCTGCTCTCATCCTTCTAGATCTATCGGCTGCCTTCGATACTGTGAACCATCAGATCCTCCTCTCCACCCTCTCAGAGTTGGGCATCTCCGGCGCGGCCCACGCTTGGATTGCGTCCTACCTGACAGGTCGCTCCTACCAGGTGGCGTGGCGAGAATCTGTCTCCTCACCACGCGCTCTCACCACTGGTGTCCCCCAGGGCTCTGTTCTTGGCCCTCTCCTATTCTCGCTATACACCAAGTCACTTGGCTCTGTCATAACCTCACATGGTCTCTCTTATCATTGCTATGCAGACGACACACAATTAATCTTCTCCTTTCCCCCTTCTGATGACCAGGTGGCGAATCGCATCTCTGCATGTCTGGCAGACATATCAGTGTGGATGACGGATCACCACCTCAAGCTGAACCTCGGCAAGACGGAGCTGCTCTTCCTCCCGGGGAAGGACTGCCCGTTCCATGATCTCGCCATCACGGTTGACAACTCCATTGTGTCCTCCTCCCAGAGCGCCAAGAACCTTGGCGTGATCCTGGACAACACCCTGTCGTTCTCAACTAACATCAAGGCGGTGGCCCGTTCCTGTAGGTTCATGCTCTACAACATCCGCAGAGTACGACCCTGCCTCACACAGGAAGCGGCGCAGGTCCTAATCCAGGCACTTGTCATCTCCCGTCTGGATTACTGCAACTCGCTGTTGGCTGGGCTCCCTGCCTGTGCCATTAAACCCCTTCAACTCATCCAGAACGCCGCAGCCCGTCTGGTGTTCAACCTTCCCAAGTTCTCTCACGTCACCCCACTCCTCCGTTCTCTCCACTGGCTTCCAGTTGAAGCTCGCATCCGCTACAAGACCATGGTGCTTGCCTACGGAGCTGTGAGGGGAACGGCACCTCAGTACCTCCAGGCTCTGATCAGGCCCTACACCCAAACAAGGGCACTGCGTTCATCCACCTCTGGCCTGCTCGCCTCCCTACCACTGAGGAAGTACAGCTCCCGCTCAGCCCAGTCAAAACTGTTCGCTGCCCTGGCCCCCCAATGGTGGAACAAACTCCCTCACGACGCCAGGACAGCGGAGTCAATCACCACCTTCCGGAGACACCTGAAACCCCACCTCTTTAAGGAATACCTAGGATAGGTTAAGTAATCCCTCTCACCCCACCCCCCTAAGTTTTAGATGCACTATTGTTAAGTGACTGTCCCACTGGATGTCATAAGGTGAATGCACCAATTTGTAAGTCGCTCTGGATAAGAGCGTCTGCTAAATGACTTAAATGTAAATGTAAATGTTGAGGAGTTAGACAGCATATAGGCACTAGGCTCTGGGCATTAAGGCCCTTATCACTGAGGTTGAGATATAGTCCCTAGCTGTGGCCAGCCTGTTGATTAGGTTGAGGAGTTAGACAGCATAGAGGCACTAGGCTCTGGGCATTGCCCTTATCACTGAGGTTGAGATATAGTCCCTAGCTGTGGCCAGCCTGTTGATTAGGTTGAGGAGTTAGACAGCATAGAGGCACTAGGCTCTGGGCATTGCCCTTATCACTGAGGTTGAGATATAGTCCCTAGCTGTGGCCAGCCTGTTGATTAGGTTGAGGAGTTAGACAGCATAGAGGCACTAGGCTCTGGGCATTGCCCTTATCACTGAGGTTGAGATATAGTCCCTAGCTGTGGCCAGCCTGTTGATTAGGTTGAGGAGTTAGACAGCATAGAGGCACTAGGCTCTGGGCATTGCCCTTATCACTGAGGTTGAGATATAGTCCCTAGCTGTGGCCAGCCTGTTGATTAGGTTGAGGAGTTAGACAGCATAGAGGCACTAGGCTCTGGGCATTGCCCTTATCACTGAGGTTGAGATATAGTCCCTAGCTGTGGCCAGCCTGTTGATTAGGTTGAGGAGTTAGACAGCATAGAGGCACTAGGCTCTGGGCATTGCCCTTATCACTGAGGTTGAGATATAGTCCCTAGCTGTGGCCAGCCTGTTGATTAGGTTGAGGAGTTAGACAGCATAGAGGCACTAGGCTCTGGGCATTGCCCTTATCACTGAGGTTGAGATATAGTTCCTAGCTGTGGCCAGCCTGTTGATTAGGTTGAGGAGTTAGACAGCATAGAGGCACTAGGCTCTGGGCATTGCCCTTATCACTGAGGTTGAGATATAGTTCCTAGCTGTGGCCAGCCTGTTGATTAGGTTGAGGAGTTAGACAGCATATAGGCACTAGGCTCTGGGCATTGCCCTTATCACTGAGGTTGAGATATAGTCCCTAGCTGTGGCCAGCCTGTTGATTAGGTTGAGGAGTTAGACAGCATAGAGGCACTAGGCTCTGGGCATTGCCCTTATCACTGAGGTTGAGATATAGTTCCTAGCTGTGGCCAGCCTGTTGATTAGGTTGAGGAGTTAGACAGCATATAGGCACTAGGCTCTGGGCATTACCCGCTAAGGCCCTTATCACTGAGGTTGAGATATAGTTCCTAGCTGTGGCCAGCCTGTTGATTAGGTTGAGGAGTTAGACAGCATAGAGGCACTAGGCTCTGGGCATTGCCCTTATCACTGAGGTTGAGATATAGTCCCTAGCTGTGGCCAGCCTGTTGATTAGGTTGAGGAGTTAGACAGCATAGAGGCACTAGGCTCTGGGCATTGCCCTTATCACTGAGGTTGAGATATAGTTCCTAGCTGTGGCCAGCCTGTTGATTAGGTTGAGGAGTTAGACAGCATAGAGGCACTAGGCTCTGGGCATTGCCCTTATCACTGAGGTTGAGATATAGTTCCTAGCTGTGGCCAGCCTGTTGATTAGGTTGAGGAGTTAGACAGCATAGAGGCACTAGGCTCTGGGCATTGCCCGCTAAGGCCCTTATCACTGAGGTTGAGATATAGTTCCTAGCTGTGGCCAGCCTGTTGATTAGGTTGAGGAGTTAGACAGCATATAGGCACTAGGCTCTGGGCATTGCCCGCTAAGGCCCTTATCACTGAGGTTGAGATATAGTTCCTAGCTGTGGCCAGCCTGTTGATTAGGTTGAGGAGTTAGACAGCATAGAGGCACTAGGCTCTGGGCATTGCCCTTATCACTGAGGTTGAGATATAGTTCCTAGCTGTGGCCAGCCTGTTGATTAGGTTGAGGAGTTAGACAGCATATAGGCACTAGGCTCTGGGCATTGCCCGCTAAGGCCCTTATCACTGAGGTTGAGATATAGTTCCTAGCTGTGGCCAGCCTGTTGATTAGGTTGAGGAGTTAGACAGCATAGAGGCACTAGGCTCTGGGCATTGCCCGCTAAGGCCCTTATCACTGAGGTTGAGATATAGTTCCTAGCTGTGGCCAGCCTGTTGATTAGGTTGTGCAGCCTCTATCAGGCCTTTAAGGACTGGGACAAGGTGTAACTGACTGATTTGGAATAGGCAGATCCGGGTTGGATTCCGGCCCAGAAAAGGGCACACACACACAGACAGGGAGTCTCAGAGCTCTGACGCAAGTCACGAGATAACACTGCACCAGCTGAGAGTAGCAGGAAGAAAACACTCTCGCCAGTGTGTGTGTGTGTGTCAGGTAGTGTTTGTTTACATCCATTAGCATTGAGGGAGAGACACAATGGTGACTTTGGGGTTAAAGTGTGTGAGTGTATTGGGGGGCAGGTTCCTGTTTGTCTGGCTACAGTGTGTCAGTGTCAGACACACACAGACCCACAGACACACACAGATACACACAGACACACACAATGAAGTGTCAGGACGTGTTTTATTCTAAGAACAGATACATTTACATTTACATTTAAGTCATTTAGCAGACGCTCTTATCCAGAGCGACTTACATAGTGTAGGTCAGAGACACAGAGCATAAATATAGACTCTCTCTACTGGAGTCAGGCTGAACTCTCCCCATACACCATACAGGAGTCATACACCAACACTACAACTGCACTGAAACAGTCTCTACACACACTGTCGCCCTACCTACCACGCATAGCAACACACACAAACACGCACAACACATAGTAATTGCAAACAACCCCAGTCAGTCTATGTGAGGCAGAAAAACTGCAGTAACAACCCCAGTCAGTCTATGTGAGGGAGAAAAACTGCAGTAACAACCCCAGTCAGTCTATGTGAGGGAGAAAAACTGCAGTAACAACCCCAGTCAGTCTATGTGAGGGAGAAAAACTGCAGTAACAACCCCAGTCAGTCTATGTGAGGGAGAAAAACTGCAGTAACAACCCCAGTCAGTCTATGTGAGGGAGAAAAACTGCAGTAACAACCCCAGTCAGTCTATGTGAGGGAGAAAAACTGCAGTAACAACCCCAGTCAGTCTATGTGAGGCAGAAAAACTGCAGTAACAACCCCAGTCAGTCTATGTGAGGGAGAAAAACTGCAGTAACAACCCCAGTCAGTCTATGTGAGGGAGAAAAACTGCAGTAACATGCTGTTCCTCTGACACACACACACACACAGACACACACACGCACGCACGCACACACACACACACACACACGCGCGCATGCACTGAGACCACAGTAACCTCTGCCCCTCACACACGTTGTGGGATCAGGGGAGTCAGGGGGCTCAACAGCCATATTTACATATCTCTCTCCAGGATCATTCCAACATGTCACAATAGTGGAAACTCCCCCCAGCTTACACCGATCAATAGCTTTTAAATCCATGACAGTGATTGTGCAAGTCCACCATTTTTGGAAGATTGGGACACAGCCATAGCAATATCTCTTTTACACCCTTCCTTGGTTTGGAGTGTTTTAAGGTGTAGACAATAGACTTGCCTGGCTATGATCCCCCACAATCCCCAAGTTTATTTCCCCTTCCATGTTATTC
>NC_060196.1:43819138-43869138 GCF_021184085.1 Oncorhynchus gorbuscha | reverse complement strand
CTTGCAAAAATAGGTTTCTAACCTTCTGGTTATTATTCCTGGTTAAATAATGGTTATATAAAAAACAGACAGGACGAGGAGGAGAGGGGACGATTGTGGGGAGGAGAGGGGATGATGGTGGGGAGGAGAGGGGACGATGGTGGGGAGGAGAGGGGACGATGGTGGGGAGGAGAGGGGACGATGGTGGGGAGGAGAGGGGACGATGGTGGGGAGGAGAGGGGACGATGGTGGGGAGGAGAGGGGACGATGGTGGGGAGGAGAGGGGACGATGGTGGGGAGGAGAGGGGACGATGGTGGGGAGGAGAGAGGACGATGGTGGGGAGGAGAGGGGACGATGGTGGGGAGGAGAGGGGACGATGGTGGGGAGGAGAGGGGACGATGGTGGGGAGGAGAGGGGATGATGGTGGGGAGGAGAGGGGATGATGGTGGGGAGAAGAGGGGACTGGGAGGAGGAGGAAAGCAGAGGAGAGGACTGGGAGGAGGAGGAAAGCAGAGGAGAGGACTGGGAGGGGGAGGAAAGCAGAGGAGAGGACTGGGAGGAGGAGGAAAGCAGAGGAGAGGACTGGGAGGGGGAGGAAAGCAGAGGAGAGGACTGGGAGGAGGAGGAAAGCAGAGGAGAGGACTGGGAGGGGGAGGAAAGCAGAGGAGAGGACTGGGAGGGGGAGGAAAGCAGAGGAGAGGACTGGGAGGGGGAGGAAAGCAGAGGAGAGGACTGGGAGGAGGAGGAAAGCAGAGGAGAGGACTGGGAGGGGGAGGAAAGCAGAGGAGAGGACTGGGAGGAGGAGGAAAGCAGAGGAGAGGACTGGGAGGGGAGGAAAGCAGAGGAGAGGACTGGGAGGGGGAGGAAAGCAGAGGAGAGGACTGGGAGGGGAGGAAAGCAGAGGAGAGGACTGGGAGGAGGAGGAAAGCAGAGGAGAGGACTGGGAGGGGGAGGAAAGCAGAGGAGAGGACTGGGAGGAGGAGGAAAGCAGAGGAGAGGACTGGGGGGGGAGGAAAGCAGAGGAGAGGACTGGGAGGGGGAGGAAAGCAGAGGAGAGGACTGGGAGGGGGAGGAAAGCAGAGGAGAGGACTGGGAGGGGGAGGAAAGCAGAGGAGAGGACTGGGAGGGGAGGAAAGCAGAGGAGAGGACTGGGAGGAGGAGGAAAGCAGAGGAGAGGACTGGGAGGGGAGGAAAGCAGAGGAGAGGACTGGGAGGAGGAGGAAAGCAGAGGAGAGGACTGGGAGGGGGAGGAAAGCAGAGGAGAGGACTGGGAGGGGAGGAAAGCAGAGGAGAGGACTGGGGGGGGAGGAAAGCAGAGGAGAGGACTGGGAGGAGGAGGAAAGCAGAGGAGAGGACTGGGAGGGGAGGAAAGCAGAGGAGAGGACTGGGAGGAGGAGGAAAGCAGAGGAGAGGACTGGGAGGGGAGGAAAGCAGAGGAGAGGACTGGGAGGAGGAGGAAAGCAGAGGAGAGGACTGGGAGGGGGAGGAAAGCAGAGGAGAGGACTGGGAGGAGGAGGAAAGCAGAGGAGAGGACTGGGAGGAGGAGGAAAGCAGAGGAGAGGACTGGGAGGAGGAGGAAAGCAGAGGAGAGGACTGGGAGGAGGAGGAAAGCAGAGGAGAGGACTGGGAGGGGGAGGAAAGCAGAGGAGAGGACTGGGAGGAGGAGGAAAGCAGAGGAGAGGACTGGGAGGGGGAGGAAAGCAGAGGAGAGGACTGGGAGGAGGAGGAAAGCAGAGGAGAGGACTGGGAGGGGGAGGAAAGCAGAGGAGAGGACTGGGAGGGGAGGAAAGCAGAGGAGAGGACTGGGAGGAGGAGGAAAGCAGAGGAGAGGACTGGGAGGGGGAGGAAAGCAGAGGAGAGGACTGGGAGGGGGAGGAAAGCAGAGGAGAGGACTGGGAGGGGGAGGAAAGCAGAGGAGAGGACTGGGAGGAGGAGGAAAGCAGAGGAGAGGACTGGGAGGGGAGGAAAGCAGAGGAGAGGACTGGGAGGAGGAGGAAAGCAGAGGAGAGGACTGGGAGGGGGAGGAAAGCAGAGGAGAGGACTGGGAGGAGGAGGAAAGCAGAGGAGAGGACTGGGAGGGGGAGGAAAGCAGAGGAGAGGACTGGGAGGAGGAGGAAAGCAGAGGAGAGGACTGGGAGGAGGAGGAAAGCAGAGGAGAGGACTGGGAGGGGGAGGAAAGCAGAGGAGAGGACTGGGAGGGGGAGGAAAGCAGAGGAGAGGACTGGGAGGGGGAGGAAAGCAGAGGAGAGGACTGGGAGGAGGAGGAAAGCAGAGGAGAGGACTGGGAGGGGGAGGAAAGCAGAGGAGAGGACTGGGAGGAGGAGGAAAGCAGAGGAGAGGACTGGGAGGGGGAGGAAAGCAGAGGAGAGGACTGGGAGGAGGAGGAAAGCAGAGGAGAGGACTGGGAGGGGAGGAAAGCAGAGGAGAGGACTGGGAGGAGGAGGAAAGCAGAGGAGAGGACTGGGAGGAGGAGGAAAGCAGAGGAGAGGACTGGGAGGAGGAGGAAAGCAGAGGAGAGGACTGGGAGGAGGAGGAAAGCAGAGGAGAGGACTGGGAGGGGGAGGAAAGCAGAGGAGAGGACTGGGAGGAGGAGGAAAGCAGAGGAGAGGACTGGGAGGGGGAGGAAAGCAGAGGAGAGGACTGGGAGGAGGAGGAAAGCAGAGGAGAGGACTGGGAGGAGGAGGAAAGCAGAGGAGAGGACTGGGAGGGGGAGGAAAGCAGAGGAGAGGACTGGGAGGAGGAGGAAAGCAGAGGAGAGGACTGGGAGGGGGAGGAAAGCAGAGGAGAGGACTGGGAGGAGGAGGAAAGCAGAGAAGAGGACTGGGAGGAGGAGGAAAGCAGAGGAGAGGACTGGGAGGAGGAGGAAAGCAGAGGAGAGGACTGGGAGGGGAGGAAAGCAGAGGAGAGGACTGGGAGGAGGAGGAAAGCAGAGGAGAGGACTGGGAGGAGGAGGAAAGCAGAGGAGAGGACTGGGAGGAGGAGGAAAGCAGAGGAGAGGACTGGGAGGAGGAGGAAAGCAGAGGAGAGGACTGGGAGGGGAGGAAAGCAGAGGAGAGGACTGGGAGGGGGAGGAAAGCAGAGGAGAGGACTGGGAGGGGGAAAGCAGAGGAGAGGACTGGGAGGGGGAGGAAAGCAGAGGAGAGGACTGGGAGGGGGAGGAAAGCAGAGGAGAGGACTGGGAGGGGGAGGAAAGCAGAGGAGAGGACTGGGAGGAGGAGGAAAGCAGAGGAGAGGACTGGGAGGGGGAGGAAAGCAGAGGAGAGGACTGGGAGGGGGAGGAAAGCAGAGGAGAGGACTGGGAGGAGGAGGAAAGCAGAGGAGAGGACTGGGAGGGGGAATGTGGGAGTAGAAGAAGAAAGACTGAGTACTTTAGTGTTCTGGATTCTCTGAAGCGAGCAGCTTCACTACACAGCTACTGTTGTAATAGGAATAGCTACTGTATTTAGGTCTATACAAACACACACACACAGAGCAGAGCAGCTTCTCATAATTGTTTAAAGTACGTAATCTCTTTCTGAACACGAGAGAGAGAGAGAGAGAGAGAGAGAGAGAGAGAGAGAGAGAGAGAGAGAGAGAGAGAGAGATGCTCAAATTCAAACTCATTTCCATCACAAAGACCTGGTTTCATCGACCTCCATTCTTCTCTTTCTCTCCATCCCTGTTTCTCTCAACATCTCTCTCCATACCTTTCTTTTTGTGTATATACAGAGCCTTCGGAAAGTGTTCAGACCCCTTGACTTTTTCCACATTTTGTTAAGTTACAGCTTTATTCTAAAATGGATTAAATAGTTGTTTTCCCTTGAATCCATTTTAGAATCAGACTGTAATGTAAAAAAATGTGGAAAAAGTCAAGGGGTCTGAATAGTTTCTGAAGGCTCTGTGTATGTATGTTTCTCTCTGACAGCAGATGTTTAAAGAGCAGCACAGACCCCTGTCCACCAGACAGCTCCCTTTGTCAATACATAACAACAGCGAACTGTCATAGAAACCAGGAACCAACCCAGGAACCAATCCACCTAGAACACACACACACACGCACACGCACACGTACGCGCACACACACACACACACGCACACACACACACACGTACGCGCACACACACACACGTACGCACACGCGCGCACACACACACGCACGCACACGTACGCACACACACACGCACACGCACACACACCACACACACACGCACACACACGCACACGTACGCGCACACACACACACGCACACACACGCACACACTCTCTCTCTGCCTGTATCAAACAGACAAACAGTCTTTGTTGGTATAGGATGCTGTTGAATTCTCAGTGGTGTCTCAAGGACATGTCCCCCCCACATTCTGAACTTGCATTGTTGTCGCCCCCAGTTTTATCATTGGAATGTGATACAAAACGAGGCAACGGTGTGCTTTAGGACCATGTGGACGCCTCAGAGCGGGTCGGGTAGGCTGTTTGGAGTGTTTATCAACTGGATAAAACAATTCTAATAAAAAATAAAACTGTTGTACCCCCCCCACTTCTAAAACTAAAGGTGCGCCCCTGGTGTATCCCCCAAGCAGGCTGAGGGCCCGAGTGAAGTGCTCTTGAAATATACATACTATAGGAGTGATGGGTGTGTGAGTGAGTGTGTTAGTAGTTCTTCAGTATGATAGTGCTAGGGTCTAAACAGAGCTTTCAGAGGTTGGGGTTTAAAGGTCAGGGGTTATCCAAACAGATAGCTAAGGAGAGCCATGATAACACTGTATGCCTAGGGGGGGGGGGGACCCTCCAGCACTTCCCAGCAGACCCCCTCTGCCCCTACTCACTAGCCCTCCCCAACACTCTAATAGGTATTTTAACTCTCTCACTCTGGGGTTAACAGGTTTAACTTGAGCTATCTCTCACTCTGGGGTTAACAGGTTTAGCTTGAGCTATCTCTCATTCTGGGGTTAACAGGTTTAGCTTGAGCTATCTCTCACTCTGGGGTTAACAGGTTTAGCTTGAGCTATCTCTCACTCTGGGGTTAACAGGTTTAGCTTGAGCTATCTCTCACTCTGGGGTTAACAGGTTTAGCTTGAGCTATCTCTCACTCTGGGCTTAACAGGTTTAGCTTGAGAAGATATGAGATGGAGGGAGGAAAGGATGAAGGGAAGATAGGAGGGATGGAGATGTTTTTCTCCTCTCGTAATTGACTCCGCACTTTCATTTTCTCTCCCCCCTCCCCCTTCTCTCTCCCCCTCCCCCTTCTCTCCCCCTCCCACTTCTCTCTCCCCCTCCCCTTCTCTCTCCCCCTCCCCTTCTCTCTCCTCCCCTTCTCTCTCTCCCCCTCCCACTTCTCTCTCCCCCTCCCCTTCTCTCTCCCCCTCCCCCTTCTCTCTCCCCTCCCCCTTCTCTCGCTCTCCCTCCCCCTTCTCTCGCTCTCCCCTCCCCTTTCTCTCTCCCCCTCCCCTTTCTCTCTCCCCCTCCCCTTCTCTCTCCCCCTTCTCTCTCCCCCTCCCCTTCTCTCTCTCTCCCCCTCCCCTTCTCTCTCCCCCTCCCCTTCTCTCTCTCCCCTCCCCCTTCTCTCTCCCCCTCCCCCTTCTCTCTCTCCCCCTCCCCCTTCTCTCTCTCCCCCTCCCACTTCTCTCTCTCCCCTCCCCCTTATATCTCCCCCCTTCTCTCTCCCCCTCCTTCTCTCTCTCCTGGACTACTTTATGGTCTCAACTAAAGACACCAGACACACAGTCGTATATTTAACAGAGACTAACCTTCAAACATCACAAATGATAGACCCTAAAACGTTTATGCCTGTGTGTGTGTGTGTGTGTGTGTGTGTGTGTGTGTGTGTGTGTGTGTGTGTGTGTGTGTGTGTGTGTGTGTGTGTGTGTGTGTGTGTGTGTGTGTGTGTGTGTGTGTGTGTGTGTGTGTGTGTGTGTGTGTGTGTGTGTGTGTGTGTGTGTGTGTGTGTGTGTGTGTTGGGTAAAGCACAAGCAAAGCATTCTCTCCCTAAACCACTGAAACTTTGTTAAGAAAAATCTCACAAGCACAAATCCCACAATCTCCCAGCACAGGCACAGGAAGGGGCCAGGAACTCCTGCCTCTCTTGCTCTTACCTCAGGAAGTGTGTGTGTGTGTGTGTGTGGACACTACTGCATTACCATGTGAAGCACCTTGACACCCAATGACCTAGACAAAGCTATGTGTAAATTGCATCCTTAGTTATTTATTCTGTACAAATTCAGTATGCCTGCATGTCTCTAAGACACACAAACACACACACACACACACACACACACACACACACACACACACACACACACACACACACACACACACACACACACACACACACACACACACACACACACACACACACACACACACACACACACACACACACACACACACACATATCCATTGTGACACATATCACCTCGCGCACATCATACTCTCACTCCACTTGCATAATCAGACAAACACATAAGCACTTCACCACAACACACAGATAACTGTTTACCCCCCCCCCCTCTGTCTCTTCCTTACTCTGAGACAGGCTGTTAGGCTACACTAGTGGGTGAGAGAGAGTGACAGACAGACAAAGAGGGAGACAGCTTCACTGAAAGAGAGCTACGATCCTTGAATATTAAAAGTCAATAGAGACCTAAAGGTCAAGAGGACTAAAGTCAATAGAGACCTAAAAGTCAAGAGGACTAAAGTCAATAGAGACCTAAAAGTCAAGAGGACTAAAGTCAATAGAGATCTAAAGGTCAAGAGGGCTAAAGTCAATAGAGACCTAAAGGTCAAGAGGACTAAAGTCAATAGAGACCTAAAGGTCAAGAGGACTAAAGTCAATAGAGACCTAAAGGTCAAGAGGACTAAAGTCAATAGAGACCTAAAGGTCAAGAGGACTAAAGTCAATAGAGACCTAAAGGTCAAGAGGACTAAAGTCAATAGAGACCTAAAAGTCAAGAGGACTAAAGTCAATAGAGACCTAAAGGTCAAGAGGACTAAAGTCAATAGAGACCTAAAGGTCAAGAGGACTAAAGTCAATAGAGACCTAAAGGTCAAGAGGACTAAAGTCAATAGAGACCTAAAGGTCAAGAGGACTAAAGTCAATAGAGACCTAAAGGTCAAGAGGACTAAAGTCAATAGAGACCTAAAGGTCAAGAGGACTAAAGTCAATAGAGACCTAAAGGTCAAGAGGACTAAAGTCAATAGAGTACTAAAGGTCAAGAGGACTAAAGTCAATAGAGTACTAAAGGTCAAGAGGACTAAAGTCAATAGAGTACTAAAGGTCAATGGAAATAGTGTTTTTTCTGTAATAGGGGATTAATGATCAATGGGTCAGGAATTTCAGGAATTGGAGGAATTTCAGACTCATACCTGCATGGCAAGTTCTCATTGGTCCAAATTGTTTATATATTGAACCTGAAATAGGACACTTGTTATTTGGTCATTGGCCCAGTTTTATTGCAAGGAATTCTAATTGGTCAACCACAGGCTAGGGTTGGGTTCTATAAAACTACATCCTGCCCTTTGTTCAGGAAAGAATCACAGGAGAGAATCACTGCAGAGAATCACTGAGGACAGGGGAGAATGAACATCTACCTTTCAGCATAACATTTCCTCTTTGAATAAACCTATTTTTCTACCCCTGATTTGCTTTGTGGTATGTGTTATTGAAGAGAAATGTCAACTGCTAACAACCTCCTGAACCTTCCACTCCTCTCAGTCTCCTCTCAGTCTCCTCTCAGTCTCCTCTCATACTCCTCTCCTCTCCGTCTCCTCTCAGTCTCCTCTCCTCTCCGTCTCCTCTCAGTCTCCTCTCAGTCTCCACTCCTCTCCGTCTCCTCTCAGTCTCCTCTCAGTCTCCTCTCAGTCTCCACTCCTCTCAGTCTCCTGTCAGTCTCCTCTCAGTCTCCTCTCCGTCTCCTCTCCGTCTCCTCTCAGTCTCCTCTCAGTCTCCTCTCAGTCTCCTCTCCTCTCCGTCTCCTCTCCGTCTCCTCTCAGTCTCCTCTCATACTCCTCTCCTCTCCGTCTCCTCTCAGTCTCCTCTCCTCTCCGTCTCCTCTCAGTCTCCTCTCAGTCTCCACTCCTCTCCGTCTCCTCTCAGTCTCCTCTCAGTCTCCTCTCAGTCTCCACTCCTCTCAGTCTCCTCTCAGTCTCCTCTCAGTCTCCTCTCCGTCTCCTCTCCGTCTCCTCTCAGTCTCCTCTCAGTCTCCTCTCAGTCTCCTCTCCTCTCCATCTCCTCTCAGTCTCCTCTCAGTCTCCTCTCCTCTCCGTCTCCTCTCAGTCTCCTCTCAGTCTCCACTCCTCTCCGTCTCCTCTCAGTCTCCTCTCAGTCTCCTCTCCGTCTCCTCTCAGTCTCCACTCCTCTCCGTCTCCTCTCAGTCTCCTCTCAGTCTCCTCTCCGTCTCCTCTCCGTTTCCTCTCAGTCTCCTCTCCGTCTCCTCTCCTCTCAGTCTCCTCTCAGTCTCCTCTCCTCTCAGTCTCCTCTCAGTCTCCTCTCAGTCTCCTCTCCTCTCAGTCTCCTCTCCTCTCAGTCTCCTCTCCACTCAGTCTCCTCTCAGTCTCCTCTCCACTCAGTCTCCTCTCAGTCTCCTCTCAGTCTCCTCTCAGTCTCCTCTCCTCTCAGTCTCCTCTCCTCTCAGTCTCCTCTCCACTCAGTCTCCTCTCAGTCTCCTCTCAGTCTCCTCTCAGTCTCCTCTCAGTCTCCTCTCCACTCAGTCTCCTCTCAGTCTCCTATCAGTCTCCTCTCCGTCTCCTCTCAGTCTCCTCTCAGTCTCCTCTCCGTCTCCTCTCAGTCTCCTCTCAGTCTCCACTCAGTCTCCTCTCAGTCTCCACTCAGTCTCCTCTCAGTCTCCTCTCAGTCTCCTCTCCGTCTCCTCTTCGTCTCCTCTCCACTCAGTCTCCTCTCAGTCTCCTCTCAGTCTCCTCTCCGTCTCCTCTCCGTCTCCTCTCAGTCTCCTCTCCGTCTCCTCTCAGTCTCCTCTCCTCTCAGTCTCCTCTCCTCTCAGTCTCCTCTCCGTCTCCTCTCAGTCTCCTCTCCTCTCAGTCTCCTCTCAGTCTCCTCTCCACTCAGTCTCCTCTCAATCTCCTCTCCACTCAGTCTCCTCTCAGTCTCCTCTCAGTCTCCTCTCAGGCTCCTCTCCACTTAGTCTCCGCATCGGAATATCAGAGGAGAGACAGTAGTGGGCTGGGGAGTGGAGGGGGTAGTGGCGTGCACTGGGGAGTGGAGAGGATAGTGCAGGGTGGTGGCGTGCACTGGGGAGTGGAGAGGATAGTGCAGGGTGGTGGCGTGCACTGGGGAGTGGAGAGGATAGTGCAGGGTGGTGGCGTGCACTGGGGAGTTGAGAGGATAGTGCAGGGTGGTGGTGTGCGCTGGGGAGTGGTGGGGGTAGTGCAGGGTGGTGGCGTGCGCTGGGGAGTGGAGGTGGTAGTGCAGGGTGGTGGGGGAAGCTGGGGGTAGTGCAGGGTGGTGGGGGAAGCTGGGGGTAGTGCAGGGTGTTGGCGTGCGCTGGGGGAAGCCTGGGGTATTGCAGGGTGCTGGGGGAAGCTGGGGGTAGTGCAGGGTGTTGGCGTGCGCTGGGGAAGCGCAATGCACTGGGGGAAGCTGAGGATAGTGCAGGGCACTGGGGGAAGCTGGGGTAGTGCAGGGCGCTGGGGGAAGCTGGGGGTAGTGCAGGGCGCTGGGGGAAGCTGGGGGTAGTGCAGGGCGCTGGGGGAAGCTGGGGTAGTGCAGGGCGCTGGGGGAAGCTGGGGGTAGTGCAGGGCGCTGGGGGAAGCTGGGGGTAGTGCAGGGCGCTGGGGGAAGCTGGGGGTAGTGCAGGGTGTTGGCGTGCGCTGGGGGAAGCGCAATGCACTGGGGGAAGCTGGGGGAAGTGCAGGGCGCTGGGGGAAGCTGGGGGTAGTGCAGGGCGCTGGGGGAAGCTGGGGGTAGTGCAGGGTGCTGGGGGAAGCTGGGGGTAGTGCAGGGTGTTGGCGTGCGCTGGGGAAGCGCAATGCACTGGGGGAAGCTGGGGGTAGTGCAGGGCGCTGGGGGAAGCTGGGGTAGTGCAGGGCGCTGGGGGAAGCTGGGGGTAGTGCAGGGTGGTGGGGGAAGCTGGGGGTAGTGCAGGGTGTTGGCGTGCGCTGGGGGAAGCACAGTGCACTGGGGGAAGCTGGGGGTAGTGCAGTGCACTGGGGGAAGCTGGGGGTAGTGCAGGGTGGTGGGGGAAGCTGGGGGTATTGCAGTGTATTGAGGGTAGTGCAGTGTACTGGGGGTAGTGCAGGGTGGTGGGGGGAATCTGGGGGGTAGTGAGGGACAATATATGCCACTTAGCAGACACTTTCAGTTCATTGAATCCTAACATCTTTTAGTTTGTATGTGATGTGATCCCTGTGGGAGTTGAACCCACAACCTTGGTGTTGCAAGCTCCACGCACTTACCAACTGAGCGAAACAGAAACAGGATGTGATGGGGGGGAAGGAGAGAAGGAGGGAGGATGAGAAGAGTAGCTGTTGGATCAGCCTCCTCCATAAAGCAGGTCACATATGACATATTCAGACATGAATCATAACTGAACAATGGAATGGTTTATCCCCAAGGCTCACTGTGGGCTGCTAGCTAGATAAGGCTGTGGCCTATTTATGTCACTCTCCTCTTTCATATACACACACAGCCACACAAATACACAGTACACAGCCACACACACAGCAAGTCAATGCATGTGAGTGTTTGTGAGCAGGTTCAGACCCTGCGTTGTGTCCCACCATAACTGAAAGCTCTCAATAATCCTACCACACAGCTGAAGCTGTCATCTACACATGCTGTACCTCTACATTGACCAGGCTGATGGAGAAAGTGAAACCTAGGACACACACACTCTGTCCGCTTGTACCCCCCCAGCCAAACTCTTTCCCGTCAAAGCACAGACAGGTCAGCTACATTTTCAGTTGGCAGACACACACACGCCAGTCATTTGTTGAATGACTGAAACGCTGCCCTCTCATATGCTGTGCCAGGGGTGAGGAACCGAGCCCCCTGGGGGGTCTGAATATCTGCCATGAGCCAATTAGAGTAGCTATAGGAGGTGGGCGCGACAGGAGGGGCAGAGGACCTGTCTCAAAATACCCACAATACCCCTGGCTGGCCTCCTCTCCTGGTCTCCACACATCCCCCCCATCACCCTAACCCCCCCGCTCACTCACACACCCACACACAGACAGACAGACGGACGGACGACCTTCCCTCAGGGATCCTATACTGAATGTATGACATCTTGTCAGACAGACAGACAGACAGACAGACAGACAGACAGACAGACAGACAGACAGACAGACAGACAGACAGACAGACAGACAGACAGACAGACAGACAGACAGACAGACAGACAGACAGACAGACAGACAGACAGACAGACAGACAGACAGACAGACAGACAGACAGACAGACAGACAGACAGACAGACAGACAGACAGACAGACAGACAGGAAAGGATTAAACACCTCCACCTGAGAGACTCATCTATCCCCCTACTAACCCAATGACAGTGTGTGTGTCTGAGTAGCAGTGTGTGATCAGTCTGAGTTAGAGAACGGTTGTGTGACAGAGTTATAAATAGACACAAAGTGACTGCTAGTCTGGCTGTGAACTCCTTGAGTGTGTGTGTGTGTGTGTGTTCTCATTAAAACATTCCTATCATGTGCACTGTTGGACCCTTGCCTGTCTGGCTACCTGCCACCGGCTCTACTCAAGGTCTAATGTAATGTGTGTGTGTGTGTGTGTGTGTGTGTGTGTGTGTGTGTGTGTGTGTGTGTGTGTGTGTGTGTGTGTGTGTGTGTGTGTGTGTGTGTGTGTGTGTGTGTGTGTGTGTGTGTGTGTGTGTGTGTGTGTGTGTGTGTGTACCTGTCTAGCCACTCTCCTGGCCTCCCAGTAAGGTTTGGAGTCTTCTACAGCTCTGCCGATTCTCTTCACCTGCTCATCCAGCTTCACTGTGGCTTCTACCAGCACCGCACGGAACCTCTGGCGACAGTCCTACACACACACACACACACACACACACACACACACACACACACACACACACACACACACACACACACACACACACACACACACACACACACACACACACACACACACACACACAAACACACAAACACACAAACACACACACAAACACACACAGCAGTTAGCAAAGTACCAATAAATCTCCATATTCAAAGACCTTCCCTCAGGGATCCTATACTGAATGTATGACATCTTGTCCTGTTCTATTCTATTGTCACTACTGCATGTTAGCTCCACAGACAGGGGGTGCTCATTTGTACACAGAGAGTGTATATATAACACTGTATCAGTGTCTCTGTGTTGTGTTGTTATGGAAAGTGTTTTCGTTCCCCTCCCTCTCCTCCTCACTTCTCCTCCTTTCCTCCTCTTCTCCATCCCAAATCAGAGAACTGAGATAGTCAGGCTTTGTGCTTTCCTCAAAAGAGCTGTGTCACCTAACTCGATACAACACTAACCCACTTAACCTAGCACACACAAACCTCCAGCCTGCAGACAGGAACATTACCACTATGCTGTTATATATTGTCTAAAATGGTCTAATGTCTAAAATTAGGGGTTGAGAAATGCGTCTATCTCCCTGTCAAAGAGACGTGTGTGTGTGTGTGTGTGTGTGTGTGTGTGTGTGTGTGTGTGTGTGTGTGTGTGTGTGTGTGTGTGTGTGTGTGTGTGTGTGTGTGTGTGTGTGTGTGTGTGTGTGTGTGTGTGTGTGTGTGTGTGTGTGTGTGTGTGTGTGTGTGTGTGTGTGAAGGCGTGTGTGAAGGCGTGTGAAGGCGTGTGTGTTTAGCACCAGCTTTGTGAATCAGATTTAGGTGCTGTAACACTTGCATCCTGTCGTCATATGAGAAAGGTAGGAGGTTACAAAGAGAGGGGTAGAGATGGATGGGGAAGAAGAGAGTGGGGAGGAGGGGGACAAGAGGGGAAACTAGCTTCCTGTGACCTCGTCACACTTCCGTGATTGTTTCTGTGGTGATGGAGGTATGATGCAAAGGTTTCTGGGACATCCACTGAGAGATGTTTAAAATAAACATGTTATTACTTGTGGCTCTGGAAAAGAACATGAACTAAAACAGTGGTCCATAAAGTTCCAAGCCTCTTGATACTGTGATGCACCACACCTAACAGCATTACAAATGTATTTCTAATAGCTGATGGCCAGAGTGAGAGAGAGAGAGAGAGAGAGAGAGAGAGAGAGAGAGAGAGAGAGAGAGAGAGAGAGAGAGAGAGAGAGAGAGAGAGAGAGAGAGAGAGAGAGAGTAGTCCCAGGGTTTAATGGTCAGCGAGAGAGGTCACTCAGGCTTGTCTACCCTACAGGGTCTTTAGACGGGGTCAAGCCAGTCAACCCTACAGGTTCTCTAGAGGGGGTCAGAGTCACCTTTGTTTATAACGTAAACAACTTGACATACCTAACATACCTCGCCTTCAGACATTCTCTTTCGATGGACTAGATTCCTAGAGATGTACAATACACTGTGTGTATAACACATGCCTTACATGTGGATGTGTATATATGTGTACTCTTACTGAAACACAAGGAATATACTGACATTTCCACTAAGTACTCAATGTTTTTAGTAAACTCGCTCTCTTCTTCTCCCTCTCTCACTCACTCTCTCTCGCATTCTCACTCCTGTTCTCTCTCTCCCTCTCCCCATCTCCATCTTTCCCCCCCCCTCTCTCTCTGTCTCTCCCCCTATCTCTCTCTCTGCCTCTCTTTCTCTCTGTGTCTCTCCCCCTATCTCTCTCTCTGTGTCTCCCCCTATCTCTCTCTCTGTCTCTCCCCCTATCTCTCTCTCTGCCTCTCTTTCTCTCTGTGTCTCTCCCCCTATCTCTCTCTCTGTCTCTCCCCCTATCTCTCTCTCTGCCTCTCTTTTTCTCTGTGTCTCTCCCTCTAACTGTCTCTCTGTCTCTCCCCCTATCTCTCTCTCTCCCTCTAACTGTCTCTCTCTGTCTCTCCCCCTATCTCTCTCTCTGCCTCTCTTTCTCTCTGTGTCTCTCCCCCTATCTCTCTCTCTCCCTCTAACTGTCTCTCTGTCTCTCCCTCTATCTCTCTCTGCCTCTCTTTCTCTCTCTGTCTCTCCCCCTATTTTTTTATATTTTTTATTTCACCTTTATTTAACCAGGTAGGCTAGTTGAGAACAGGTTCTCATTTGCAACTGCGACCTGGCCAAGATAAAGCATAGCAGTGTGAACAGACAACACAGAGTTACACATGGAGTAAACAATTAACAAGTCAATAACACAGAGAAAAAAGGGGAGTCTATATACAATGTGTGCAAAAGGCATGAGGAGGTAGGCGAATAATTACAATATTGCAGATTAACACTGGAGTGATAAATGATCATGTACAGGTAGAGATATTGGTGTGCAAAAGAGCAGAAAAGTAAATAAATAAAAACTGTGGGGATGAGGTAGGTGAAAATGGGTGTGCTATTTACCAATAGATTATGTACAGCTGCAGCGATCGGTTAGCTGCTCAGCTAGCTGATGTTTGAAGTTGGTGAGGGAGATAAAAGTCTCCAACTTCAGCGATTTTTGCAATTCGTTCCAGTCACAGGCAGCAGAGTACTGGAACGAAAGGCGGCCGAATGAGGTGTTGGCTTTAGGGATGATCAATGAGATACACCTGCTGGAGCGCGTGCTACGGATGGGTGTTGCCATCGTGACCAGTGAGCTGAGATAAGGAGGAGCTTTGCCTAGCATGGCCTTGTAGATGACCTGAAGCCAGTGGGTCTGGCGACGAATATGTAGCGAGGGCCAGCCGACTAGAGCATACAAGTCGCAGTGGTGGGTAGTATAAGGTGCTTTAGTGACAAAACGGATGGCACTGTGTTAAACTGCATCTAGTTTGCTGAGTTTAGTGTTGGAAGCAATTTTGTAGATGACGTCGCCGAAATCGAGGATCGGTAGGATAGTCAGTTTTACTAGGGTAAGCTTGGCAGCGTGAGTGAAGGAGGCTTTGTTGCGGAATAGAAAGCCGATTCTTGATTTGATTTTCGATTGGAGATGTTTGATATGGGACTGGAAGGAGAGTTTGCAGTCTAGCCAGACACCTAGGTACTTATAGGTGTCCACATATTCAAGGTCGGAACCATCCAGTGTGGTGATGCTAGTCGGGCATGCAGGTGCAGGCAGCGATCGGTTGAAAAGCATGCATTTGGTTTTACTAGCGTTTAAGAGCAGTTGGAGGCCACGGAAGGAGTGTTGTATGGCATTGAAGCTCGATTGGAGGTTAGATAGCACAGTGTCCAATGACGGGCCGAAAGTGTATACAATGGTGTCGTCTGCGTAGAGGTGGATCAGGGAATCGCCCGCAGCAAGAGCAACATCATTGATATATACAGAGAAAAGAGTCGGCCCGAGAATTGAACCCTGTGGCACCCCCATAGAGACTGCCAGAGGACCGGACAACATGCCCTCCGATGTGACACACTGAACTCTGTCTGCAAAGTCATTGGTGAACCAGGCAAGGCAGTCATCCGAAAAACCGAGGCTACTGAGTCTGCCGATAAGAATATGGTGATTGACAGAGTCGAAAGCCTTGGCAAGGTCGATGAAGACGGCTGCACAGTACTGTCTTTTATCGATGGCGGTTATGATGTCGTTTAGTACCTTGAGTGTGGCTGAGGTGCACCCGTGACCGGCTCGGAAACCAGATTGCATAGCGGAGAAGGTACGGTGGGATTCGAGATGGTCAGTGACCTGTTTATTGACTTGGCTTTCGAAGACCTTAGATAGGCAGGGCAGGATGGATATAGGTCTGTAACAGTTTGGGTCCAGGGTGTCTCCCCCTTTGAAGAGGGGGATGACTGCGGCAGCTTTCCAGTCCTTGGGGATCTCAGACGATATGAAAGAGACGTTGAACAGGCTGGTAATAGGGGTTGCGACAATGGCGGCGGATAGTTTCAGAAATAGAGGGTCCAGATTGTCAAGCTCAGCTGATTTATACGGGTCCAGGTTTTGCAGCTCTTTCAGAACATCTCTCTCTCTGTCTCTCCCCCTATCTCTCTCTCTGTCTCTCCCCCTCTCTCTCTCTGTCTCTCCCCCTCTCTCTCTCTGCCTCTCTTTCTCTCTGTGTCTCTCCCCCTATCTCTCTCTCCCCCTATCTCTCTCTCTGTCTCTCCCCCTCTCTCTCTCTGCCTCTCTTTCTCTCTGTGTCTCTCCCCTATCTCTCTCTCCCCCTATCTCTCTCTCTGTCTCTCCCCCTCTCTCTCTCTGCCTCTCTTTCTCTCTGTGTCTCTCCCCCTATCTCTCTCTCCCCTATCTCTCTCTCTGTCTCTCCCCCTATCTCTCTCTCTGTCTCTCCCCCTATCTCTCTCTCTGCCTCACTTTCTCTCAGTGTCTCTCCCCCATCTCTCTCTGTCTCTCCCCCTATCTCTCTCTCTGCCTCTCTTTTTCTCTGTGTCTCTCCCTCTAACTGTCTCTCTTTGTCTCTCCCCCTATCTCTCTCTCTCCCTCTAACTGTCTCTCTGTGTCTCTCCCTCTATCTCTCTCTCTGCCTCTCTTTCTCTCTGTCTCTCCCCCTATCTCTCTCTCTGCCTCTCTTTCTCTCTGTGTCTCTCCCCCTATCCCTCTCTCTCCCTCTAACTGTCTCTCTGTCTCTCCCTCTATCTCTCTCTCTGCCTCTCTTTCTCTCTCTGTCTCTCCCCCTATCTCTCTCTCTGCCTCTCTTTCTCTCTGTGTCTCTCCCCCTATCTCTCTCTCTGCCTCTCTTTCTCTCTGTGTCTCTCCCCCTATCTCTCTCTCTGTGTCTCTCCCTCTATCTCTCTCTCCCCCTATCTCTCTCTCTGTCTCTCTCCCCCTATCTCTCTCTCTGCCTCTCTTTCTCTCTGTGTCTCTCCCCCTATCTCTCTCTCCCCCTATCTCTCTCTGTGTCTCTCCCTCTATCTCGCTCTCTCCCTCTGTTGTTGTTTTAACCTCTCTGGGCTCAAAAGGAAGAGTTTGGAAGAGATCTTATTTCTAATGAAAACCAGAAAAGAAAAGGAGATGGTTTAGGATGAAATGAAGAAGTCAGTCTTGGAACATACTGCTAAAGGCTCAAAAACAGGACAGAGTTGTGTCCCTCCAAACCAGGAACAAGCTCCTGTTCTATCCAAAAACAACCTCAATTTAGCATGATAGAAACGTTAAATAGTGTGTTTATATCCGGAGTAGGGGGTAGGGCATAGGGAGTAGAGAATAGGAATGAATAGGGAGTAGGGAGGGGCAGTAGGAAATGTGCTGTGTGAGATTTTGTCTGACCAGAAATTCCATCCAGGAAAACTGTGACACGCATCACACAGGGACCGTGTCCCCTACAGATGTAGGATCTTAATCTGAGCCAGTTTGCTTCAACAGGAAAATAATCCTGCAGCAATAGGAAATGTGAATGATTATCTGGATTATAATTGATGGATATTTTTGTAGGGGTTGATTCAGTTTTCGTAAGGGGAAAATCAAGTCTGAAATTTCAAAGTGGAAATTACAAACTTCAGAAGCTTTTTAAAATCCCAAATACACTACAAGTTTACAATTTCCTGCATTCCTGGCCTACCTCCAGCTCTGTCTCCCAGCGGTTGATGTCATCTGTAGACTGGTTCAACTTCTCCAACTCCCCCTGTTTACACACAACACACAAGAGACAGGGAGGAGGGAAGGAGGAGAGAGGAGGATATAGGGTGGAAAGAGAATGCAGAGATCGGTAAGAGAAAGGATGGAGTGTGTAAATAGAGAGAAGAAGGAGAATGGAATGAGGAGAATAGAATTGGAGGGAAAGCAAAAAAGATGGATGTATGAAAAGAAAAGCAGGGGAGTGTTAATTCAAATAGGTCATGATCTCAGCCAGGCCCTAACACATCTGGAGGTGGTTAAACGTTGAACGTGTGTGTGTGTGTGTGTGTGTGTGTGTGTGTGTGTGTGTGTGTGTGTGTGTGTGTGTGTGTGTGTGTGTGTGTGTGTGTGTGTGTGTGTGTGTGTGTGTGTGTGTGTGTGTGTGTGTGTTGCCTCTAGATAACCTTCACTTCTCTTTACCACCTCATGTCCCATTGTCATTCCGACATGCATAATAACGTAATAACATCATCATATCTATCTTGCTACAATAACAACAGCTAGGCTAATCACTGTACCTGGATCCTGGGGTCCAACTCTTCCTCCTCGTGAGATTCACACTTTTCCTCTGATCTGTTTCCATTTTCCAACTTCTCCATATTTCTTTGTTTTTTGGGGGGGGTTCTTTGGGGTACTATACAAAATGCGACCCCCGTCGAGATGAGACTTCAGCGGCTAGTTTTAGTTCAGGCGGTCCGTTGCCTCTGACTACACCCGTAGAAGACTCAACAGTATGATAGAATCCACAGCAAGCTTGCAAATACACGAATATACTGCAGTTAGATAGAGAATGGGAGATGCAGGAAAGCGTGTCTGTCTGTAGCTCATCATTGAAATGAATCCCACAGACACAACAGTCGGTTCTGCTGAAAGCGACTCTCCCCGACAGATACTGACCGTGTGAGTGAGTTAGAGGGATTCCACTAGTTACCAAAGCCAAGAAGTCATAATTGGCAATATCGTAAAAATTCGTGAAAAAAAAGGGATTTTTGGTCTTATTTTAAGGTTAGTGTTGGGCATAACGTTAGCAGTGTGGTTAAGGTTAGGGTTAGATTTTAAATCACATTTTAAGAAGATACATTTCAGAAATAGGCGGGGTTTATGACTTTGTGGTTGTGGTAACTAGTGACGACCGCGTTAGAGAGAGGCACGAGGGAGAGACAGAGAGATGAAGAATGCAAAAACCTAAGAAAGAAATCGAGAGACAGAGAGACCCAGAAAACCTGAGCCTACGCCTTCCCTATGTTGAATCACTAAAACAATACAGAAATGCAGAAAAAGAAGGAGCAGCACGTCAGAAATCAGCTCAATGTAATTGAAGAACCCATAGACTCTATCCACTTCTGGGAAAATTGGAACACGCTAAACAAACAACAACAAGAATAGTTATCTATCCAAAATGTAGATGTATGGATAAACCACTTCTCCAATCTTTTTGGCTCTATAACAAAGAACAAACAGCAAAAAAATATACATGATCAAATACAAATCATAGAATCAACTATTAAAGACCAGAACCCACTGGATTCTCCAATTACTTTGAATGAACTACAGATACAAACCCTCCAACCCAAAAAGGCCTGTGGTGTTGATGGTTTCCTCAATGACATTATAAAATATACAGACCACAAATTCAAATTGGCTATACTTAAACTCTTTAACATCATCCTTAGCTCTGGCATCTTCCCAAATATTTGGAACCAAGGACTGATAACCCAATCCACAAAAGTGGAGACAAATTTGACCAATAACTACCGTAGGATATGCGTCAACAGCAACCTTGGGAAAATCCTCTGCATTATCATTAACAGCAGACTAGTTCATTTCCTCAGTGAAAACAATGTACTGAGCAAAAGTTAAATTGTGTTTTTACCTAATTACCATACGACAGACCACGTATTCATCCTGTACTTTACAAACAAACAAAACAAAGGCAAAGTCTTCTCATGCATTGTTGAATTTAAAAAAGCTTTTGACTAAATTTGGCATGAGGGTCTGCTATACAAATTGATGAAAAATGGTGTTGAGGGAAAAACATACAACATTATTAAAATCCATGTACACAAACAACAAGAGTGGCAAAAAACACACATTTCTTTCCACGGGGCCATGGGGTGAGACAAGGATGCAGCTTAAGCCCCACCCTCTTCAACACATATATCAATGAATTTGCTAGGGCAATAGAACTGTCTGCAGCACCCGGCCTCACCCTACTAGAATCTGAAGTCAACTGTCTACAAAGCTGTGAATGAGCTGAGAGACAAGGCAAGAAGGATCTTCTATGCCATCAAAGGGAACAGAAAATTAGACATACCAATTAGGATCTGGCTAAAAATACTTGAATCAGTTATAGAACCCATTGCACTTTATGATTGTGAGTTCTGGGGTCCGCTCACCAACCAAGAATTCACAAAATGGGACAAACACCAAATTGAGACTGTGCATGCAGAATTCTGCAAAAATATCCCCCGTGTACAATGTAAAACACCAAATATTGCATGCAGAACAGAATTAAGCCGATACTCACTAATGATCAAAATCCAGAAAAGATATGTTAAATTCTACAACCACCTAAAAGGAAGCGATTCCCAAACTTCCCATAACAAAGCCATCACCTACATAACCTGCAGAAGAGTCCCCTAAGAAAGCTGGTCCTGGGACTCTGTTCACAAACAGAAACAGACCCCAAAGAGCCCCAGGACAGCAACACAATTAGATCCAACCAAATCATGAGAAAACAAAAAGATAATTATTTGGCACATTGGAAAGAATGAACAAAAACACAGAGCAAACTAGAATGCAATTTGGCCCTAAACAGAGAGTACACAGTGGCAGAATACTTGACCACTGTGACTGAACCAAACTTAAGGAAAGCGTTGACTATGTACAGACTCAGTGAGCATAGCCTTGCAACTGAAAAAGGCTGCCGTAGGCAGACCTGGCTCTCAAGAGAAGACAGGCTACATGCACACTGCCCACAAAATGAGGTGGAAACTAAGAATTTTGATAAACTCCCATATCTACAGGGTGAAATACCACAGTGTGACATCACAGCAGCAAGATTTGTGACATGTTGCCACAAGAAAAGGGCAACCAGTGAAGAACAAACACCACTGTAAATACAACCCAAATGTATTTGTATTTATTTGCCCTTTTGTACTTTAACTATTTTCACATCGTTACAACACTGTATATCTACAAGGTATGACATTTGAAATGTCTTTATTCTTTTGGAACTTCTGTGAGTGTAATGTTTACTGTTAATTTTTATTGTTTATTTCAATTTTCTTTATTATCTATTTCACTTGCTTTGGCAAAGTTAACATGTGTTTCCCATGCCAATAAAGCCCTTAAATTGAAATTGATATTGAGAGAGAGGGAGCTGTGGCGAGAGATTAGATCAAATGGGAATTGGGGATAGTGTGCCCGTTTCTGACCATTAAGTTGAATGTAGAAGCAGGTGCGAGAGGATAAAAGAGAGCACAGAGAAGGTGAAAGGACTGCACTCAATGTATTGTCATAGTCATACTGACGTGTTGTGTTATCATGTAGAAGTCATGAATAACCTCATACTGAATAAGAAAGGTATGTTCAGTACAAGTTCAGGGTAAACAAGTTTTGTGATCAGGTTTATAAGCAGCTGTGAGAGAGAGAAGATGAGAGAGAAGAGAGAGAGATAACTTTGTATAAAGTTCCTGCCCTCCAAACACACTCACTGGAATGGCACAGTGTGGTCAAGGGGTGGGAAGGACCGCCTCGCTCAAGTAGTACTTTACTTGACTTTCACTTCTACTGGAGTCATTTTATATTAAGGTATCTTTACTTTTACTCAAGTATGACAATTGGGTACATTTTCCACCACTGGAAAATGTACCACACACACACACACACAAACATGAGGGATCACAATGTTCTCTCAATGTTCTGTCTACGGTGTGTATAGCATATATAGAGTATAGGTTTCAGGCTGCCATGTCTATGTGATCATTGTATGAAAGGGGTCCAATGGCTCATTTCACCAGAGGGACAATCTAGATAGGGTGCTGCTACCACCTAGCGGACCTCTGGACATCCGTCAGCAAGCCTACACACGGTATAGTTTGTATTTATTGTAGCCTAGACAGTACACGCCCACATTATCTTTACCTAAGGTGTGTGAACTGAAAAGCATGCCTCATTCATTCATGTTGGAATGAAGACAGTTGTAGAAATAAACTTCAGTATAAATCATTGGTAAATGGAGTTAGCCTAGTGTCATTGCAATAAATAGGCTAGGCCTAGGCTGCAGCTTTAAGCCCACGTGTGATTACGCTTACTATTATATAACATTTCTAGACAGTGCCTATATAATACGATTAGGCATATAGGCCTACTGCTCTATGTAGAATAACATTACTTTAAATAGGGAATACATGTGAAATGACACTCTATTCCCATTTATAGTCTTGAACGTTAGTCTCTGGCTGCTTGTTGAGAACGAAACAATAATTTCGTATGGAGGCACGGAATTTATCGATGACAGCAGTGTGCCGCGTCTCAGCCTGTCGTCATTGCGTTGAATCGTTAATGGGCGTAACGTTCCACAACGCGTGCGTAACGTATGTATGCGACCCCAGAACGGACTGCTCCCTGCTGATCTCATCGGTTAATGGACTAATGAAAGGATGAGGGTTTGAGAAAACACCTTATTGTTACCGAATACCGTGAAGCCAGTGTAATGCGATAGTGAAAAGACATTGTCTCTCTCACCACGCGCATGGCGCGTTAGGGGAAACTGCAGGCTACAGCTGTCTGTCCGGTCAGCTGTTTTTATTTACCGAGAGACAGCAGCATCAATAGGAGGGCACGAGACAACAGAATAGTCTATACAGGCGCCCCGGACCCCCACAGACCAGACCACCAGGACTAAGAGAGAGGAGGGCAAAGAGAGAGAGAGAGAGAGAGAGAGAGAGAGAGAGAGAGAGAGAGAGAGAGAGAGGATGGAGTTTAAGCAGCTGGTGGAGGTGGCGGAGAAATGGTGTTCGTCTGTTCCGTTCGATCTGATCTTTGCGGAGGAGGATGATGAGAGGAGACTGGACTTCTACGCAGAACCGGGAATCTCCTTCTATGTCCTTTGTCCCGATAACATGACGGGAGGGACCGAGAATTTCGTAAGTGTGTGTGTGTTCGTGTATGCGTTTGTGTGGTTGCAGTGTTTTGGGGTTTGCTTCTCGGGTCCCCCGGCGCAGTGTGTGTGTGCGCAACGGGAATGATGTCACTGCAGTTTGATTTGGTGCACCGGACTATAGCACGCCTGGCGCGCATGTTGTTTTGGCCGCATAATATGCCGCGACCTCTTTTATCTGCAAACAGTTGGGATAATAAACCGCATTGAGCTGCTATGGGCATGCCGCTTGTCCTGCGCATATAGACACAGGCCTGCAATAACAGTGATGTTGTTGTTTTGTCCGCTGAGTGACTCTGTATGTGCATTACATATTTACATAGCAAATGTATACAACATGAGGTATTACTGCAAGTTGCCTATGGAGGGATGCACGGCCCTGAGTCCCTATTGGCCTCACAATCGCTGCGACTGCTGACATAATCTATTTACTGCCGGGCGCCGCGCCAGGAGAACTGTGGTGTCCGCGCCCTCTGGCCAGCTGATGTAGAGTGGGGACTAGAGAGCTCCTGTATGATGCAGATGTGTTTTCTCATGTAGGCCTGTTTGGTCTCTAGTCTGTTTACTGCACTAGGTCCTATCCCCACCATCTCTGCCACTTTCTCTGCCTCTCTGATTCACTCTCTCACACACACACAAACTGTTTTGTTCCTCTATCCTCCTGGGGACCTAAAATGTATTTCCATTCCAAATCCTATTTTCCCTATCCATAAACGTAACCCCTTAACCTAACCCTAATTCTAACATTAACCCCAATTGTAACTCTAAACCTAACCCCTAAATTTAAAATATCCTTCTTTGGGAAATGTCCCCACAAAGGCAAATTTACCTTGTTTTCCTGTCCTTGTGGGAACTTTTGGGGATTTTAGGTCCCCACAAGGATAGAAGAACCAACCCACACACAGGCACAGTGCTGGGTAGTCCCAAGGGCAGACACTGGCAGTACCAGTCTGCAGTGAAATACGGTACCTCTCTCTCTCTCTGGCTGGCAGATTAGATCCTGTTACCATGCCAATCAATACTGCTATCAGCAGGGGGAGACACACACACATAGTGAATGCACCGCTCCCTCTCGGTCACAGGGGGACACTGTTTAGGGTTGGCCAATCCCTGGAGAGCTCATGGGAGTGCCAAGGCTTTAAGTTCAGTAGGCTAACACAGTTTTGTGGCACACAGATTCAAACCCCAGTCAGTTATACCTGTTTGATTCACTCACGTCCATGTCCAGTATCTTAAGGTTCTGTGTGTGTGTGCGTGCGTGTGTGTGTGTGTGCTTAACTACAGCAGTAGTTGTTCTAGTAACACTCCTACATGATCTCCTGTCCTTGAATGTCTGTGTTATCTCGCTCTCTAATCTCTAGGTTCTACTTCTACTAGCTGTACTCTGACCTCATATAAAACTCAGTGTATCTACCATGTGTACAGAGGGGCAAAAAACTATTTAGTCAGCCACCAATTGTGCAAGTTCTCCCAGTTAAAAAGATGAGAGAGGCCTGTAATTTTCATCATAGGTACACTTCAACTATGACAGACAAAATTAGAAAAATGTAGGATTTTTAATTAATTTATTTGTAGGATTTTTAATGAATTCATTTGCAAATTATGGTGGAAAATAAATATTTGGTCACCTACAAACAAGCAAGATTTCTGGCTGTCACAGACCTGTAACTTCTTCTTTAAGAGGCTCCTCTGACCTCTACTCATTACCTGTACTAATGGCACCTCTTTTAACTTGTTATCAGTATAAAAGACTCCTGTCCACAACCTCAAACAGTCACACTCCAAACTCCACTATGGCCAAGACCAAAGAGCTGTCAAAGGACACTAGAAACAAAATTGTAGACCTGCACCAGGCTGGGAAGACTGAATCTGCAATAGGTAAGCAGCTTGGATTGAATAAATCAACTGTGGGAGCAATTATTAGGAAATGGAAGACATACAAGACCACTGATAATCTCCCTCGATCTGGGGCTCCACGCAAGATCTCACCCCGTGGGGTCAAAATGATCACAAGAACGGTGAGCAAAAATCCCAGAACCACACTGGAGGACCTAGTGAATGACCTGCAGAGAGCTGGGACCAAAGTAACAATGCCTACCATCAGTAACACACTACGCCGCCAGGCATTCAAATCCTGCAGTGCCAGACGTGTCCCCCTGCTTAAGCCAGTACATGTCCAGGCCCATCTGAAGTTTGCTAGAGAGCATTTGGATGATCCAGAAGAAGATTGGGAGAATGTCATACAGTCAGATGAAACAAAAATATAACTTTTTGGTAAAAACTCAACTCATCGTGTTTGGAGGACAAAGAATGCTGAGTTGCATCCAAAGAACACCATACCTACTGTGAAGCATGGGGGGGGAAATATCATGCTTTGGGGCTGTTTTCCTGCAAAGGGACCAGGACGACCGATCCGTGTAAAGGAAAAAATGAATGGGGCCATGTATCATGAGATTTTGAGTGAAAACCTCCATCAGCAAGGACATTGAAGATGAAACATGGCTAGGTCTTTCAGCATGACAATGATCCCGAACACACCGCCCGGGCAATGAAGCAGTGGCTTCGTAAGAAGCATTTCAAGGTCCTGGAGTGGCCTAGCCAGTCTCCAGATCTCAATCCCATAGAAAATCTTTGGAGGGAGTTGAAAGTCCGTGTAGCCCAGCAACAGCCCCAAAACATCACTGCTCTAGAGGAGATCGGCATGGAGGAATGGGCCAAAATACCAGCAACAGTGTGTGAAAACCTTGTGAAGACTTACAGAAAACGTTTGACCTCTGTCATTGCCAACAAAGGGTATATAACAAAGTATTGAGATAAACTTTTGTTAATGACCAAATACTTATTTTCCACCATAATTTGCAAATAAATTCATTAAAAATCCTACAATGTGATTTTCTGGATTTTTTTCTTCTCATTTTGTCTGTCATAGTTGAAGTGTACCTATGATGAAAATTATAGGCCGCTCTCATCTTTTTAAGTGGAAGAACTTGCATAATTGGTGGCTGACTAAATACTTTTTTGCCCCACTGTGTATATATACACTGCTCAAAAAAATAAAGGGAACACTAAAATAACACATCCTAGATCTGAATGAATGAAATATTCTTATTAAATACTTTTTTCTCCACATAGATGAATGTGCTGACAACAACATCACACAAAAATTATAAATGGGAATCAAATTTATCAACCCATGGGGGTCTGGATTTGGAGTCACACTCAAAATTAAAGTTGAAAACCACACTACAGGCTGATCCAACTTTGATGTAATGTCCTTAAAACAAGTCAAAATGAGGCTCAGTAGTGTGTGTGGCCTCCACGTGCCTGTATGACCTCCCTACAACGCCTGGGCATGCTCCTGATGAGGTGGCCGATGGTCTCCTGAGGGATCTCCTCCCAGACCTGGACTAAAGCATCCGCCAACTCCTGGACAGTCTGTGGTGCAACGTGGCGTTGGTGGATGGAGCGAGACATGATGTCCCAGATGTGCTCAATTGGATTCAGGTCTGGGGAACGGGCGGGCCAGTCCATAGCATCAATGCCTTCCTCTTGCAGGAACTGCTGACACACCCCAGCCACATGAGGTCTAGCATTGTCTTGCATAAGGAGGAACCCAGGGCCAACCGCACCAGCATATGGTCTCACAAGGGGTCTGAGGATCTCATCTCGGTACCTAATGGCAGTCAGGCTACCTCTGGCGAGCACATGGAGGGCTGTGCGGCCCCCCAAAGAAATGCCACCCCACACCATGACTGACTCACCGCCAAACCGGTCATGCTGGATGATGTTGCAGGCAGCAGAACATCCTCCACGGCATCTCCAGACTGCCACATCTGTCACATGTGCTCAGTGTGAACCTGCTTTCATCTGTGAAGAGCACAGGGCACCAGTGGCGAATTTGCCAATCTTGGTGTTCTCTGGCAAATGCCAAACGTCCTGCACGGTGTTGGGCTGCAAGCACAACCCCCACCTGTGGACGTCGGGCCCTCATACCACCCTCATGGAGTCTGTTTCTGACCGTTTGAGCAGACACATGCACATTTGTGGCCTGCTGGAGGTCATTTTGCAGGGCTCTGGCAGTGCTCCTCCTGCTCCTCCTTGCACAAAGGCGGAGGTAGCGGTCCTGCTGCTGGGTTGTTGCCCTCCTACGGCCTCCTCCACGTCTCCTGATGTACTGGCCTGTCTCCAGGTAGCGCCTCCATTCTCTGGACACTACGCTGACAGACACAGCAAACCTTCTTGTCACAGCTCGCATTGATGTTCCATCCTGGATGAGCTGCACTACCTGAGCCACTTGTGTGGGTTGTAGACTCCGCCTCATGCTACCACAAGAGTGAAAGCACCGCCAGCATTCAAAAGTGACCAAAACATCAGCCAGGAAGCATAGGTACTGAGAAGTGGTCTGTGGTCCCCACCTGCAGAACCACTCCTTTATTGGGGGTGTCTTGCTAATTGCCTATAATTTCCACCTGTTGTCTATTCCATTTGCACAACAGCATGTGCAATTGTGTTGCTTCCTAAGTGGACAGTTTGATTTCACAGAAATGTGATTGACTTGGAGTTACATTGTGTTGTTTAAGTGTTCCCTTTTATTTGTTTGAGCAGTGTATATACACCTTTGACATTAGCACAGTATTACAGTGATAATGTGCAATGTGGGTACATGGGTTAGGTCAATAACGTGTGTGTGTGTGTGTGTGTGTGTGTGTGTGTGTGTGTGTGTGTGTGTGTGTGTGTGTGTGTGTGTGTGTGTGTGTGTGTGTGTGTGTGTGTGTGTGTGTGTGTGTGTGTGGTGTGTGTGGTGTGTGTGGTGTGTGTGGTGTGTGTGTGTGTACGTCTACAGCATGTATGGAGTGAGAGTGAGGACTGCCTGCCGTTCCTACAGCTAGCCCAGGACTACATCTCCTCCTGCGGGAAGAAAACACTGCTAGAGGTCCTGGACAAAGTCTTCACTTCCTTTAGACCTGTAAGTAGCCTAATGCTATTTAATAAAACAACTAGACTACGCCTAAAGAAAAGAACATAACAACTGTTAAATGTCATCCTCTCCCTCATCTCGGTCTACTCTTCTCCTTCTCTCTCTCTCCCCTTTTCTCCTTCTCTCTCTCCCCTTTTCTCCCACTCTCTCTTTCTTTCTCACTCTCCCTCTCTCTCTCTCTCTCTAGTTGCTGGGTCTACCAGACATAGATGATGAGACGTTTGAGCAGTACCATGCAGGCGTGGAGGAGGAACCAGAGCCGGACCACCAGCAGATGGGAGTCAGCCAGCAGTGATGCCTACAGAAGAGGTGTCCGACCGGGCCACAATAATTATCCACACCTCTGGTTTCATCCCCTGCATCAATACACAGGCCCAACAACCCTGTAGCGACTATACAAAGTCATAATGTATACTCGGATTCATAATGTACACACACACACACACACACACACACACACACACACACACACACACACACACACACACACACACACACACACACACACACACACACACACACACACACACACACACACACACACACACACACACACACACACACACACACACACACACAGAGGACAGCCAGCCGGACAGCCAGCCTGCTGAAATGTACCATTGCGTTCTTTAACTTATCAAAAGCTTTTCTCTCCAGATATTGCACTCCTTCTCATGTCACACGCACGCTCACACACGCACACGCACACGCACACGCACACACGCACACACACACACACACACACACACACACACACACACACACACACACACACACACACACAGCTGTGTCATACAACATTATTATTAATGTCATTCATACAGCAGGCTACAACATTACTATAGTTTATAGCATGATAAGCATGACGCTCTCCAACCTTGCTAAGCATATCCACCTGAAGACAAACAATCAACTAGTCTAGCAGCAACAACATACTCCCTCCCCAGCCTGGCCACCCAGACATAGCAGAGCACTGTCACTGTCAACCATGTAACACCTGACTGGAACCATCCACTGTACCACACAATGCCAAACCAGCACATTGTTGTGACCTTGTAAAAATGTTAGCGGTGAAAATAGAGGGAGGAATAGAGCAGAAATGTAATCCTATGTTAGAAACTGTCCCTTATGTACTGCTGTGAAGTTGGCCAAGAGCTGCTGTATCTGTGTGTTTATTTCATCGTGTGTGTGTGTGTGTGTGTGTGTGTGTGTGTGTGTGTGTGTGTGTGTGTGTGTGTGTGTGTGTGTGTGTGTGTGTGTGTGTGTGTGTGTGTGTGTGTGTGTGTGTGTGTGTGTGTGTGTGTGTGTGTGTGTGTGTGTCAACACCATCAGTGCACTGCTACGCTTTTACTATCCCCACGGACCTGAAGGAGTAGGATGAAGTTGTGTTTAGACACTGATCCGAGGTCATTTTCCCCCGTTATTGGGATTGGAGAAAGGAAACTGTTCCTAGATCTGTGTCTACAGGCAACGTCTACCTGCAAGCAGCCTTCTTCCACCTTACTAAACTAGGCCTACACTTGTTACTCTCTCTGAACATGGCAACTACGATAGATGTAAGTCTCTCTCCGAATGCTTTTAAGTCTTTACTTATGAACATCATTTTTAGTTACATTATTTAACTGAATGTTTGTCATGCTAATGTGTGTTTTTATGTTCTGTCCTCCAGTGTGTGTGAAGGTATTCAATAAAACAAATGTGTGGAGGAGCAGTGAGTCTGACTGCGTTTTTGATATCCAAATATGATGTACATAAAACACATCTATATTAAGTATGACAATTATATATCTGCCTGGCTTTTTATAAACATCTGCTATGTCTGTAGCCTAATCTGTGTCCATGCAACTTTTGCTGTTGTTCATGGGCTTGATGACACTTGACCACACACACACACAGAGAGAGAAGAAGGAAGGCATTAGGGCAAACCTTTTGCATGGGCCGGTGTCCTGGTTGGGCGGAGTTTGTACATGTTAGACCATTCCATTGGTCTTTAAGCTAAATCTCCACTCATCTAGGAGACCGGGCCATTCAAAACGAAGTCGACCATTGCTTAGCTCCTGTCAACAATCGCAGTCAGCAGACGAAACTACAGCAGAGCAGATCGAGATCATAGTGACGCTGCTTTCGTTTCGACAGTCTGTAATCGAGAATTGTCGAGAAGGTGCGTACATAGTCACTAAAGTGGTCGGACGTGTCGCGGTGTGGGACTTGTTTTGCGGCAAACCTCCTTGATCGTAGCACATAGAATATTGGAATGATGCCGCGACGCACCAATAAACTTTCATATGAAGAATGAAACGATTTGGCAGTCAATTTTGTCCGTCGAGAATCAGTCCGTTATCCCATTTGATTTTACTTTGGACTTTTCAAGCCACTTTTATTTCTTTGGCTGTTTTGGCACAACTACTGGACTGGACACTGTCATGTCTCCCTTGTGACATCGAGTTTCAGCGGTTTTTCTAGGCTATTTATGGTTTATTTGAATAGTGACATGATATAAACACTGATATATAGATTAAACATCAATCTGAAACTTTGCACATTGTGCAGGACCATTTTCAACACCTGTCCCTGATGGGCTTCATGAGAGAAGAGAACTTTCTAGGACTGTTCTGTTTTATAGGCCTTATAGGACTTGATATCTTGGGGAAGTTAGAATAGGACAGGAGCCACCATGGGTGTCAGGCAGAGTAGCCCCGTGTCTGAGAGTCGAACCCGGGCGTATTCTAGCCCTGTTGAACCCTCTGGAAGCAGCAGTACCCCAGGGTTCAGATACACAGCCAGTCCTGGCGGCCCCAGAATTCGCTACACCGGAGGGACCCAACCCAGCTCCTACCACCAGGTGTGTGTAATGAAAGTGGTTTGGAAACATACTTCCATGATGAGTACTGCCTGAGACCTGAAGATTTGTGTTAGCTCCCCAAGTTAATGCCAAGGCTTCAGTTAAGGATGCTGACACAGTGTTGTGGCACACAGGTTAAAACCCCGGGCAGTTATACCTGTGTGATTCACTCACATCCATGCCCAGTATCTTGACGTTCAGTGTGTCTGTCTACCAGACAGGGATGAGTATACCACATGGCGGCCGGGGCAGCAGTCTGGACCAGGAGGAGACAGATGGGGAGAGAGGAGGAGAACACCAGATGATGATTCGCTCTACCACTTCACCTGTCCCCTCACCTACTGGGAGGTAGGCTAAAGTGTGTACGTGTTTTTCAGGTCCTGACTGTCTACATCAAGGGTTCCCTCTGGGTGCACGTTTAGTTTTTTGCCCCAGCACTACAAAGCTGATTCAAATAATCAAAGCTTGATGATGAGTTGATTATTTGAATCAGCTGTGTAGTGCTGGGGCAAAAACCAACATGTGTACCCAGAGGGGTTCCCAGGACCAAGTTTGGGAAACACTGGTCGACATGATATCTTATTCCACAACAAGAAAACTGTGTGTTGTTCTAAAGCTTCTCACTTGGCAGTTAAGAAGAGGATATATAACAAATGTGCTTTCTCCCCGTGAAATACACATACCGGTACACCCTCTTCTGTTGTGGGGCGAGAGGAGCACATTAGGCCACCGATGAGCATGTACTTCCTCCATGGCACATGTCTCACACACCTACACACAAATATAGGTTTTGTACTGGAGAGTGAGTGTCTCAGTCTGTAACTTATTCAACTTTTCTTAAGGAACCATGAATGTCATCGTGATCATAAATTGACCTTTGGTCATTATGCAGACATGACCACATGGTTGACCTATTTTTACTCACTCACTCACTCACTCACTCACTCACTCACTCACTCACTCACTCACTCACTCACTTTGTGATGAGACCGAGAAAAAGGTCTGGTTGGATGGATTGTGTGCTGACATGTCCTGCTCCATGTTTCCTAGTCTTTCTCTGTCCTGTGTGCAGTAAGTTTGTGGCGTCAGATGTGATGGAGATCCATCTGATCATGTGTCTCACCGAATCACGACTCCGCTACAACGGTGAGTGTGTGATTGTATATCTCTCTGTGTACGCCCAATAATCTTGTTAGTCTGCCTGTTTGGCCTGCTGGTTCAGGATGCCTTCTGATTGGCTAGCATGGTATGTCAGGATGATGATTGATTTGTGTGTGTTGTGTCCCAGAGGATGTTCTGGTGAAAGATAGTGGGGAGTGTGCCATCTGTCTAGACGAGATGGAGCAGGAACACACCATCTCTAGACTCCCCTGTCTCTGTATATACCACAAAGGTTAACTACACACAAACGCACACCTACCTGACTACAGTAAGATGCTGTTACTTTACTCGTGTCCCCCTCGCGCTCTCTCTCTCGTTCTCTTTCTCTCAGGTGTATAGACGAGTGGTTTGAGGTGAATCGTTTGTGTCCAGAGCACCCCTTGGACTAAGGGCTCAGATTCCCACAGAATATCTACCATCTATCTACTTCATCCCCATCGTCATGACATGCTGGCCTACGAATCTACTTCATCTAGATCTGTGTCTGACCTGCTGGTCTGTGAATCTACTTTACCTATCAATGTCTGACCAGTGACACGAGCCTGTGAAGTTTAGCAGAGCTAGGAATTGCCAGGAACCTCATCATACGATATTATCACGATACTTAAGTTTCTTTTTTGATACTTTTAGTCATTTAGCACAGTGGTTTCCAGGGTGGGTGCGGGGGTCTCAGTCCAGCTTTAAACCTACTCTTGAAAGTTGTAATAGTAGAATGCACACGGTGCAATTTAGAAATTGGGCAGTGCATCATCAGTCCTCTTGTCATGTTAGTCATTGCATACCTTAGAGAGATATTTATAACTTGTCAGAAATGTCCAGAAGAACTAGCCCATGTCAGCTAACAATTGTATTTGCACCATGACAAAATGTGTAGAATTGCATGAAATAAGCTTTAAACCTACAAAATTCTCTCCACCAACAAGAGGGGTGTGAATCACCAAAAGTGATTGTGCCCATAGAAATAGAAGTAGCATATGTGCGCACAGGGGAGGCTTGGGATATTCCCCACTGCTGGAAGTGGGGCCCTGAGTGAAAAGGTTTGGGAACCCCTGATTTAGCAGACATTCTTATCCAGAGTGACTTACAGTTACTGCATTCATCTTAAAATAGCTAGGTGGGACAATCACATATCACAGGCATAGTGGGTACCCGTGGAGGTTGGTGGGAGGAGCTATAGGAGGAGGATGGGCTCATTGTAATGGCTGAAATGGAACAGTATCAAACACATCAAACATATGGAAACCATGTGTTTGACTCATTTCCATGAATTCCATTCCAGCCATTACAATGAGCCCATCCACCTATAGCTCCTCCCACCAGCCTCCACCGATAAGTACATTTTTCCCAAAGTCAAAGCTAGATGGGGGTGGGGGAGGGAGTCGAGTGCAAGTGTTGGTTCATAAACTACGTAGGTGCCAATACGATAATGTATTGCGATTCTATATGTATTGTGATTTTAATTGCGATTCTATATGTATTGTGATTTTAATTGCGATTTGATGTCCCAAACATATTGCTCAGCATATGTCTGCTGCAGAGAGACAAGAGAGAGCATGAAAATTAGTTTTGATGTCCCAAACATATTGCTCAGCATATGTCTGCTGCAGAGAGACAAGAGAGAGCATGAAAATTAGTTTTGATGTCCCAAACATATTGCTCAGCATATGTCTGCTGCAGAGAGACAAGAGAGCATGAAAATTAGTTTTGATGTCCCAAACATATTGCTCAGCATATGTCTGCTGCAGAGAGACAAGAGAGAGCATGAAAATTAGTTTTGATGTCCCAAACATATTGCTCAGCATATGTCTGCTGCAGAGAGACAAGAGAGCATGAAAATTAGTTTTGATGTCCCAAACATATTGCTCAGCATATGTCTGCTGCAGAGAGACAAGAGAGAGCATGAAAATTAGTTTTGATGTCCCAAACATATTGCTCACCATATGTCTGCTGCAGAGAGACAAGAGAGAGCGTGAAAATGAGTTTTGATCATTCGGTGAAATAAGAGCTGAAAACATGTTGGCTCAGTATTTAAAAAGAAGACAGAGAACAAGCTATAGGATGAAAAATATGTGAGTTCTGGTGCAGGTACAGCTGACTAGTACTAGCAATTATTATTATTATTTGTAAATCTTTTATTTTTTACAAATCAAAGCTTGGAGTCAAATATTGATAATATCGTCCAAAATATCACGATGTGTAACTGTATACATTTTCCCCACACCACTACTGGTTTGCCTCACTTACTTGCTAAAAGACTAAACGGGATAACTTGAATATACACTTAAACGCACATTTAGAGACCATTATGGGTTATGGCTCTTCTGAGAGTGTTGGTGGACTGCTAAAAGAGCAGAGTTCTGGTGCCCGACTGCAGTCGATGACGTGGCACGCAACCATTGGTTGAAGCATGCAACGTCTGAGCAGGGTAGCATGACCGTCACCTCCAGTGATCTAATCCTCTCAGATTTGAGTGAATAGGGTGGAATTTGGGATGGGGGGGGGGCATACATTCATTGATTCATATTACTGTATGACAATGTAATAATGAGTTTGTTGATCATCAGCTGTACTGCTGTGGAGTGAGGGAATTTAGACAATTGTACGCGCTGTGACTGAAACATGCTGCTAATTTTGAGTCTCAATTACACACATTTATGTCAATTATGAAATCACATCTTCTGTTGTTTCATTGCTTTATTTCTGTGGTTGTGTAAAATCTAGGTAGCATACAGCAAATCCAGCATAAATGTTAACATTTGATTTAAAACACACCTTTAATTTACTCAAGCATCTTTGTTATATATTTTGCACAAGTTTGTATTTGTTGAATTAAGTAAAAACTAAAGCACAAATAAAACTCCAGAATTTGTACTGGGACACTATGGTGAAAATTCTGTATATACATAGTTGTCTGTTCAACGTCATTAATGACTACAAAAGTATGTTTTGTGGAAAAGACAATTGGACCAGATACAGTTTGGGGAGCAGAGATCCTTCAGACGTTTCTTAAGAAACAAAGAATAACAATTGACATTAAATCAATTGATTTCTGAAGTAACTGATTTCGTTCAGTATACATCTATCAAATACATTACAACATCTCCCATTTCTCTCAAAGACCCCTTTCCATTTCAATTGAACCATTCGTCAGCAAATCTCTCCAAAGCCACATCACATGCATTAGTCTTTATGGTGCCTGTCTGTGTGTTTGTCCAAATTGGCACCCTATATATAGTGCACTACTTTTGACCAGAGATCAATTGGTTGTCATTTCAGATGGATTCTGGTTACGTTTACACAGGCAGCCCAATTCTGATATTTTTTCCACTAATCATATCAGATCTTTTCAGAGCTGATCCGATTGGTCAAAACACCAAATCAAAAGACCAATTAGTGGAAAAAAATATCAGAATTACTTAATGACCTGTGAGATCTTGTCCAGGATAGAAGGGCCGGTGTAGTTGTTGGTCTGAACCTCCTCTAGTCTCCTCATGTACTGCACTGGTAGACCGTTCTGCTGGGCTCCTAAACACACCACCTACACACACCCACACACGTTATTTCCTTTCACTTGCTTGTACTGCGGGGAGGGGGGCAGGCTTGTGTGTATGTGTGTGTACCTGTTTGCATTGTGGTGAGGGAAAACAGGCGTGTGTGCGTCCAATGTGTGTTTACCTGTTTGTATTGTGGCGAGGGGGGACAGGCGTGGAAGCGGTTCATCTGGTACGTTCTACAGAGCAGCGCCCCGTTGTCTGTCTCCACTGTCACCTCTAAGGGGAAGTACATACCCATGTCCACCCCCTCCTGCCTACACACACACAACATGGAGGGATGAGGTGAAGTACAGGATGAAGACCATAGAATGTATGTTGCCATCAGATGAGACTCACTGGTGTGTGTGAGAGAGAGAGTGACTCACTGGTGTGTGTGAGAGAGAGAGTAACTCACTGGTGTGTGTGTGAGAGAGAGTGACTCACTGGTGTGTGTGTGTGAGAGAGTGACTCACTGGTGTGTGTGTGAGAGAGAGTGACTCACTGGTGTGTGTGTGTGAGAGAGTGACTCACTGGTGTGTGTGTGTGAGAGAGTGACTCACTGGTGTGTGTGTGTGAGAGAGTGACTCACTGGTGTGTGTGTGTGTGAGAGAGTGACTCACTGGTGTGTGTGTGTGAGAGAGTGACTCACTGGTGTGTATGTGTGAGAGAGTGACTCACTGGTGTGTGTGTGAGAGAGAGTGACTCACTGGTGTGTGTGTGAGAGAGAGTGACTCATTGGTGTGTGTGTGTGTGAGAGAGTGACTCACTGGTGTGTGTGTGTGTGAGAGAGTGACTCACTGGTGTGTGTGTGTGAGAGAGTGACTCACTGGTGTGTGTGTGTGAGAGAGTGACTCACTGGTGTGTGTGTGTGAGAGAGTGACTCACTGGTGTGTGTGTGTGAGAGAGTGACTCACTGGTCCAGGCTGGCTAGGTGGTCGTTGCTCATCCTCCAGACCACCCCCCACACCTCTCCCCCCTCTTTCTGCTCGATGGTTGCTACTCCTCCATGCCAATGGTTATCAATGTGCTCCCCCCACAGACCAAAGTTCAATGTGTAGTTCTGCTGGGGAGGTTTAGGGTAGGAGGGGGAAAGAGAGACCCTGTTAGAATACTATGACAATGCATTTTTGGATGTGTCACATAGCCTACTCTGTAACACCTTTTCACTGTGTGAGTGAAGACAATAGTATTCATTTTCTATTCGAGGTCATTCTATTCTTTATATAGACTGGGGGGAATTAATTTACTCCATGTAATTGAACTACTCGGGACGAGAACCCTTGGGCGTAGAATTATAGCGTCATCATGCGGCCGGTTGGGCTATTGAACGCCATGAAAGAACGCCATGTTGCTTGTTGGTTATCTCCTACTAGCTACACCAGAAGAGTCCGAAATATCCAAACTAAAAGTAGCTTGCCTACTGGGGGCGCTGCGGACCTGATTACCTTCAGTCGGCCGGTGCAATGAAATATTGCTGAGGGGTTCGCCAGCTGAAGTCTCTCCTTCAACAAGTTGCTTCCAAAAGCAAAATACATGAAGTGATCTGCTGTTGCTGCCATGTTTCCTAAGCAAAACCTTGCGATATGAGCCAAGTTACCAATCATACGAGAATGTCAGCCTTTGAATTATATAAAAAGATCACCGGTTAAAATAAACGTGAAATAAATAGCGATATACTTAATCATTTACATATCAGCTACAGCCCATTATTACTCATGCAATCTTTTTTTTGTCCGGGTCGTGTGTCCGGCTTATCTCATTGGCTGGAAGGGACTCCACCTGTTAAAGACACAGTGCATTATTTTTGAATGTTCATGTGCGCTATCAAGACATTCTTAAATATAGCGTGCTTAATAGCGGAGTCTAAATCGGTTGGTTTTGAGCAGTGCAGAAAAAGACCGTCAAACGGAACAAACCAGTTTAAATGCATATATTTTTTAAATGATCACTTCGCTAGTCATATCATATGACATCCCTTTCTAGTCTCAATACACCACTCATATTACACCCATCTTACACCAAATATACCTGTGATTTTTCCCGAACAGTACAGTTCCACATACAGTCGATCATCATGTGACAAAGATAATCATGTCATCACTGTTGTGTCATTCCCGAAAACTCAGCCTGTGTTGAATTCAATCCCAAAGTGATCCTTTAACATTTTACAGCTTTTTTGTTTAAAATCATTTTCACATTTTACAATCATATTAGGCTAGTTCATATAAATTACAATTCAGCTTTCACTTCAATACATGGGTTAATTTTTATATAACATGGTTTACAGATTTAAGTTTCCATGGAAGTTTTTGTAGGCCTGTTTTTATAGTTCAATGTTTAAACATTATGTTTGTGGGTACAAAAAGTTGTTTTATAGTCCTAATACATCTTGTCTTACAAATCACATTGTTCATTATGCATATTATTGTCCATAATTCTTTAACTGATTTGACATTTTACCATGCTGGGGAATTATTCACCTGTGGTACTACTGCTGGGTTACAATTGGTGGTTATTTTATAAATGTGTTGAACATCCAACTGTACATGTAATGTAGCTAAAACATTTATTTATAGGGTAAAGAAATCATCAGAAAACCAATAAATCAAGACAAAGGAGATGATTGTGGACTACAGGAAAAGGAGGACCGAGCACGCCCCCAATTCTCATCGACAGGGCTGTAGTGGAGCAGGTTGAGAGCGTCAAGTTCCTTGGCAAACACATCACCAACAAACTAACATGGTCCAAGCACACAAAGACAGTCGTGAAGAGGGCACGACCACACATTTCCCCCTCAGGAGACTGAGAAGACTTGGCATGGGTCCCCAGATCCTCAAAGTTATACACCTGCACCAGAGAGCATCCTGACCGGTTTCATCACTACCTGGTATGGCAACTGCTCAGCCTCTGACCACAAGGTACTATAGAGTGTAGTGCGTACAGCCCAGTACATCACTGGGGCCAAGCCTCCTGCCATCCAGGAACTCTATACCAGGCAGTGTCAGAGGAAGGCCCTAAAAATTGTCAGACTCCAGCCATCCTAGTCATAGACTGTCCTCTCTGCTACCGCACGGCAAGCAGTACCGGAGCACCAAGTCTAGGTCCAAGAGGCTTCTAAACAGCTTCTACCCCCAAGCCAAGACTCCTGAACATCTAATCAAATGACTACCAACTATTTGCATTACCCCCCTACAATGTTATCTATGCATAGTCACTTTAATAACTCTACCTACATGTACATATTACCTCGACACCGGTACTCCGTATATAGCCACGCTATTGTTATTTTAATGCTGCGCTTTGTAATTTATTTATATTTTGAAAGGTATTTTCTTAAAACTGCATTGTTGGTTAAGGGCTTGTAAGTAAGCATTTCACTGTAAGGTCTACACTTGTTGTATTTGGCACATGTGACAAATACAATTTGATTTGTTCAGTTAGCTAGTTACCTAGCGATGAGCATTCAGAGTTCAGTGAGCTGGATCATGTGGCTCCAGTCAGAAAAAAATAACTGTTAATTTTGCTCTGAACCAGCTCTTCATTCAGTAGTGCCTCAAGTTGTCTGCCAGATCGTAATAGGCGTTCAAACACTAACCTTAGATGGCTTATTTTAAAAAATTATAAACATCTCTCCTCACCGTCCACTGTTCCTGCAGTGAGGAATTACCATCTTCAGAGAATGTTAGTACTCATCTACAGATAATCGTTATCTGGAGATCAAAAAGCAGTAGTAACAGTACGCAAATCAGGGAGTCAAATGAATGGCTCTTTCATATGTTCAAAAAGACATCCGTTCAAAAAGAAAGCAGTTAGTTTGCAAACGACCCGTCACTGCTAACAACTGGACCAACTACACAACAGCCAAAACAAGTATGATAATAAAGTACTCAAAACACTTCTGTTCATGTGGAACATCTTTAATATACAAAATAAGAAACAAGTCAGGCTCGGGATTCACAAATGTTTCCTCAGAAAAATGACAAAACAAAAACGTTGTTGTACAAACAATAGGATATGACTGATAGCCGCGTAGTCATGGAGATCATCTCCTGGGGCCTCCCCTGCCTCGGCCTCTCCCCCTGCCACGCCCTCTTCCTCTGCCCCTTCCACGCCCAGCCACTGCAGAGAGAAATGGAGGGAGATTAAGGAAGAGGAGATGATTAGAGATAAGTTATGCAGCACAAATACTTGGACTCTCCCATCCTTGTCCTCAGGACTTGTTGTCAAGCTCATTGTTGGGAGCCGTTTCTTACAGAACAGCGTTTGGCTGATTTGCTAGTTTTAATTTGGGTCTGATGAAGCACATGTTCAAAGGTGAGACCACAGTCATCAGAAGCTAGGCATTATAAATGCTATGCAACTCACCCAACCCTAACTCAGACAGAACCACTGTGGATTTATGAAACCTCTAACCAGTGTGGCTACGAAACAGTTCAACCTCAAACTTTCAATATGGCTGCTGTTGCAGGCTCAAAACACCCAAATACCCAGTAGCACTCCAGAAGGAAGGTCGGCCACATTACGTCACCCCACATGCTAGTACACAATTACTCTCAACCTAGTTACAACTTTACAAAACGAATAGTTCAACAGACTGCTGGTCTTTGCTCATGGTCCTGAACAGCTGTAGTGTGTTTAAGTTCCAGCTAAGCAATAGAACACCTCACTGAACTAATCAAAAGGGCGTTGGCAAGCTAACTCTACTGTGTCGTTTCTGGGCTGGCTCGAAAGCCTACACACCCTGTAGTTCTCCAGGATCAGGAGTGAACACTGATCTAGGCAGACTTAGGTTGAATGTCAAAAAAGTATTTCTGGCATCCTCTCCCATTGCCTCCTCAAAACGTCAAAGGGAAGAGGATTGGAGAAGAACCTCTGATATTCTACCGACATGCCGACAGGCACCACCCCCTATCTTCCTAGTGTACTCACCAGCCACTCTATTCTTGGACTTGACCTTAGGTTTTATGTCCAGCTACCTCCCCACCATCTCTCTACGGCCATCCCTGTGTACTCACCAGCCACTCTATTCTTGGACTTGACCTTGGGTTTTATGTCCAGCTCCCTCCCCACCATCTCTCTACGGCCATCCCTGTGTACTCACCAGCCACTCTATTCTTGGACTTGACCTTGGGTTTTATGTCCAGCTCCCTCCCCACCATCTCTCTACGGCCATCCCTGTGTACTCACCAGCCACTCTATTCTTGGACTTGACCTTGGGTTTTATGTCCAGCGCCCTCCCCACCATCTCTCTACGGCCATCCCTGTGTACTCACCAGCCTCTCTCTTCTTGCTCTTGACCTTGGGTTCTATGTCGACCAGCAGAGTGTCCAGCGGCAGGCTGTCCGGCAGGATGAAGTATCTGATGTTGTTCCCACGGATACTGAGGCTCTCCAGCTGGGTGGGCTCACGGTTCTTCAGAGTCATCTTTACCGCCTTCAGATGAGTGTTCATACTCACATCCACACCTGGGACACACAGTTAATGACCATTGTTAATAATCAATGCAACATTGACATTATCCCACCCCTGGTTAGCCACTATTGGCTTAAAAAGCCAAACCAAACTATATCTGCCAATTAATTTCCAGTAATATTGCCCACCTGTGTGGTATGATACCAGTCTTGTGGGTTGACAGAAATAGTCTCCCCAAAACCTTCTCAATTAAATGTTAACTGCAAAGTAGGCTTACCTGGCAGAAGTATATCATTATTTGCAAACTTTGCCATGAAATGAGCAGCAGCAGAAACATCACTAGATGGCACATTCCTCACTTGCTAGATGTGTAATAAAATTAAATGGGCCAGATGCAATTAAAGAGGAATTACACAAAATTGAAACTTCTTAGTTTTCTTCAAAACCAAAAATAATAAAGGTGATTTAAGTATTGGCATAACTCAAAAAATCCAATTGAATTGTTTCTCTTCAAACAATTGTAATTATGAGTGGAAACCAGGAAAAATAAAACATAAAACATAATTTTGGGGGGAATCAGATTTTATAGGGCCCCCTTAGTTGTTTATTAACCATGATTTTACCAGGTATATTGGCAGAAAACAGTACACTACTTCCTCTTTCACACTGGGGATCCTGAGTGGCGCAGCGGTCTAAGCCAAATAATCACCACAAACCCAGATTCGAGCCCAGGCTGTATCACAACTGGCCATGATCGGTCCCATAGGGCGGCTCACAATTGGCCCAGCGTCGTTCGGGTTAGGGGAGGGTTTGGCCAGGGTAGGCAATCATTGTACATAAGAATTTGTTCTTAACCAACTTGCCCAGTTAAATTTAAAAAAACACATTTAAAAAAGGACTTGGAGAAGAATGTGCCAATTTAATGGCTATGGAAAACAATGAGTAGCTCTTAACATGCTAGAAAAGGTTGAAGATCACAAGTTTAGACTGTACCTGATACAACACCCTATACTTTGTATATATTCAGAGGCATCTCAATAATCCTACTCAGACAGACAAAGGGGGCAGGGTCTATACCTGTGATTGTTCCATGGACCTGGGTGCCATTCTTCAGCTCAATGGTCACAGTCTCGTGGCTGAGTTTCATCAAAAAGCTACATGAGGAGAAAAGTCATGGATATTAGAGGCAATGGTATAATGAATGCAGTTTATCTAGTCTGTGAATACATACTAGCTTGCTAGTCATCAAAGCCCTATAAACAATATCGACACAGACAACTTCAATAGACAATGGGGCGGTACCTAGTAAGAACTACCTAGCTTGCAATGACAACAATGTCCAACACAAACGAAAATGACAAACACCAACCGGATGACTTGTCATGGAAACTGAACTTAAACAAGAACACTGTTTTTGAACCATTGGTTGTTGTGGGTAATCTGTCAGGGCCTTGCCTACACACTGCAGTGGTTAATTAACTAAAAGCAAGTTAGCATAACGGTGGCTAGCAAACAGTTGTGCATACAAAGTAACTAGTTAGTTCTCAGCGGCAGATACGTAAATAATCGATGTTTATGGCATATTCCGCGGCTAGAGGTCCATTCGTTAACGTTATAGAAAGTTGGCTATCTAGTCACTTCTACACGTCGCTCATTCATTCATTCATTCAATTCAGTTAGCTGCTTCCCGCCTCAGAATTTAGCGAACAGCTCGCACTCCAAATCTAAATCCATCCAGCGACACAAAACCCGTACTTTTCACATTTCATCTAAGCATAAGACTAAATATAATTTTGTTGAATATTCTTACCGTACGAGTTTCATGTTGGTGATGATTTGCAGAGACAAAATCTCCACCAAAGACAAAAAAATTACAGCGTAGAACTGAACGCACAGGCCGCTGTGTATAAAATACGTTTCGTCGCAGGAACATCGGCGTCATAAAAACGCTCCAGAACCAGGAAATGCATAAAGAAAACAGCTTCTTCTTTAAAGCGGGTTAACAGCGGTTGGCATCCAATAAATGTTGCATTACCGCCATGTACTAGACTGGAGTATGACTCCCTTATACGTTGCTTGAATTTTTTTGTTGTTAAATACCCTACCATCTAACACTAAACTCACAAATAATAAATCATAATAATAATAACTAAATACCATACTCCACTATTTAAATCAATTTAGTCCTACTTTAGGCCAACAGCTTGAAAGGATGGGACACCAGCACTTAACACACCCTGTAACTATTCAACTATCAATTCTTGCACAACCAAATACCACTCTGCAGCTGCCACCACAACCTCTATTTTCTGTGACTTTACATTCCATCAGTGCAGTACAGTTGAGAACCATTGCTATAAATCCCCCTCCCCTTAACCCATATTCCTCTACTTTCTTCAATGCCTCAGCATATGACAACTTCTGCATTACTCTAACCCTGGAAACCTCAACCTGCCTCTCTCGCACGAGACATTTCTGATTCCCAGCCCCATGGGTACCCCTACAATTAACACGTACCATTACTTTCCCCAATACTACACACTCCTTTGTCTCATGCCCTTCTGCACACCTAGGAACCTCCCTCCTACACACTGATGCCACATGCCCATAAGCTTGACACCTGTAACAACATAATGTATTTGGCACAAACGTTCATACAGGATAACTTATATTTCCTATCACTTTTTCGGGCAAGACTCGACATCAAAACTCAAAAGAACATACAATGACTCTTCTGTTTCACCACTTTCACCCTGTCTGCATCGCACCAAACAATGAGCAGCACAAACACTGGGAATACAATGATGGCCTACCAAAAGGCAAAATGCCTTCTGCAGGGATAGGGGCTGGGATTAAAAATAAAAATATAAGACAAAACACACATTACGACAAGAGAGACACCACAACAAAACATAAAGAGAGACCTAAGTCAACAACATAGCATGGCAGCAACATATGACAACACACCATGGCAGCAGCACAACATGCTAGCAGCAAAAAACAATGGTACAAACATTATTGGGCACAGACAACACAAATGGCAAGACGGTAAAGACAACAATACATCACACAAAGCAGCTGTCAGTAAGTGTCCATGATTGAGTCTTTGAATTAATAGATAAAACAGTTTGAGTGTTTTTTGCAGCTTGTTCCAATTGCTAGCTGCAGCGAACTGAAAAGAGGAGCGACCCAGGGATGTGTGTGCTTTGGGGACCTTTAACAGAATGTGACTGCCAGAGCAGGTGTTGAATGTGGATGACGAGGGCTACAGTAGATATCTCAGATAGGGGGGAGTGAGGCCTAAGAGCGTTTTATAAATAAGTATCAACCAGTGTGTTTTGCGATGGGTATACAGAGATGACCAGTTTACAGAGGAGTATAGAGTGCTGTGATGTGTCCTATAAGGAGCATTGGTGGCAATTCTGATGGCCGAATGGTAAAGAACATCTAGTTGCTCGAGAGCACCCTTACCTGCTGATCTATAAATTACATCTCCATAATCTAGCATGGGTAGGATGGTCATCTTAATCAGGGTTAGTTTGGCAGCTGGTGTGAAAGAGGAGCGATTATGATAGAGGAAACTAAGTCTAGATTTAACTTTAGCCTGCAGATTTGATGTGTGCTAAAAGAAGGACAGTGCACCGTCTAGCCATACTCCCAAGTACTTTTATGAGGTGACTACCTCAAGCTCTAAACCCTCAAAGGCAGTAATCACACCTGTGGGGAGAGGGACATTCTTCTTACCAAACCACATGACCTTTGTTTTGGAGGTGTTCAGAACAAGATTAAGGGCAGAGAAAGCTTGCTGGACAGTAGGAAAGCTTTGTTGTAGAGCGTTTAACACAAAATCCCGGGAGGGGCCAGCTGAGTGTAAGACTGTATCATCTGCATATAAGTGGATGAGAGAGCTCCCTACTGCCTGTGCTATGTTGTTGATGTAAATTGAGAAGAGCGTGGGGCCTAGGATTGAGCCTTGGGGTACTCCCTTGGTGACAGGCAGTGTCTGAAACAGCAGATCTTCTGACTTTATACACTGCACTCGTTGAGAGAGGTAGTTAGCAAACCAGGCCAAAGAACCTTCAGAGACACCAATACTCCTTAGCCGGCCCACAAGAATGGAATGATCTACCATATAAAGATCTTTGGCCAAGTCAATAGAAATAGCAGCACAACATTGCTTAGAATCAAGGGCAATGGTGACATAATTTAGGACAGTTAGGGTTGCAGTGACAAATTCATAACCTGAGCGGAAACCAGATTGCACACCAGAGAGAATACTATAGACGTCAAGAAAGCCAGTCAGTTAATTCTTGACCAGTTTTTCCAACACTTTTGATAAACAAGGCAAAATAGAAATGGGCCTATAACAGTTAGGATCAGCTTGATCCCCCCCCTTTAAATAAAGTACGCACAATGGATGCCTTCCAAGTATTGGGAACCTCCCCAGAAAGGAGAGACATGTTAAAAAAGTCAGAGATAGGCTTGGTGATATACCCAGAAGGTTATTTGGGGTCAAGTTTAAGGAGCTCCTTTAGCACCTTGGACTCAGTGACTGCCTGCAGGGAAAAACTTTGTAGCGGGGCAGGGGAAAAAGAGGGAGGAGCATCGGGGCAAGGAGGCATGGCTGAGTCAAATAGGAATCCTGACTTAATGAAGTGGTGATTAAAGAGCCCAGCCATGTGCTCCTTGTTAGTAACAACCACATCATCAACATTAAGGGACATGGGCAGCTGTGAGGAGGAGGGTTTATTCTCCAGGTGTTTTCCAGAACTCCTTGGGGTTAAACCCACAGAGAACAGCTCTTTAAAGTAACTAACCTTGCTTGGCCTTATGGATAGCCTGAGTGCACTTATTTCCCTTCAGTTGGTCAACTTTCTCATTTACCACTACCACAGGAATCACTCCATTCAATGGCACCCTTTTCTTGAGAGCAAAACAATTCACATCTCTTGCCCCCATTCGTTTAACACAGAGCGCCTGCTGTCTCTGACCAGCAGAAACACAAAAAGTTATCACAAAACCACTTCTGGTTACCCTCACCGATTCCACAACACCCAACTGTATTTTCACCCACCCTGAAACCACAAACGGATCAGCCAAAATGCAAGGGTCCACTTTTTCCACTCCTACTATCACCTACTCATCTTTATCCGGACCCTTGGTGCAAGCTCCTGGCTTCGAGAACTTCACCTTTGACCTCCGATACGTCGCCATCATTCACATCAATTTCTCCTCCTGTCTTCAACTAACTTCAATTTACAGCTTACACTTTCTACCATTCTTATTTATCAAACATCTCCCCTTTTCCCGCCATTTTTAACCAAATCAAACTCACCCTCTTCCACCCTCTCTCTTAGTCCTCCGCTGCCTCTTTTTCCCTCCATTCTTCCTCCGTGTTCCAAGTATACATCTCCTTATGATAATACTACACTTCTCCTGACATACATCTTGTTCTTGCCTTCTCGAGAGACGCCATTTAACCGGCTGTCACAATCTCCGTACAATCAGCACGAACCCCTCGGGATGTAGCGCTCAATAGTGCATCCCACTTATAAAGCAGCTGCTTCGTCTTGATGTTCTTTATAAAAAGCTACCGCAACACTTTTCCATTTCAAACAAGCGCAATCTCTTTCTCCCGGATTCCTCGATTCATTCCTCAAACAACCACAGATAAAACAAGTTATACAAATTTTGGAACATCTAGTGTTTGATAGAAAATCACAGAAATGCGTGACAGGAAAGATTCAGTCGATGTATGTTGAAACCCTTTGACAGAAGTACTAGCATTCCATTGTTAATGAGCAATTGTGTGGTGCACCTTCCTTCATCGATAATGTTGTTTAATGAGGTTGTCCAACTCCCTTGTTGAAAGCCTTTTTACTGTATCATGACGCAAGAATTCTATAGTGACAAAATATGTAGTTAATATCATTGAAAGAAAAGTAAATTGAAAGAAATGTGTTTTATTTTTTTTAAATCTTTTTTTTTTATTGAGAGTAAACGTTTTACTAATACTTTCACTCCTTGGCCACACATCGAACGTCACTGTCTTTCATATGGACTGGGAATGTATCAAGTATCACCTATGAAAGTGCAAATAACAACAAGGTTTATGGTTGCCAGGGTACAGTAATATAAAAATCAGATGCCTGGGTTACAAACTATGACACAGCCACTGGCCTTGAAACTTTCAATTAAGTACCAAGAAAATACAAAACAAAGAAAACAAAAAGAAATCGAATAAAAACCTTAGTGTGAATAAAACTGGACTAAATAAACAATTATCTTAACTTAAAACAGTGGTGTTGTACAAAAAAATACACTCCAAATCCAGACTTCAGTGTTCCATTTCATGTTTTGTATGATCCGCGCACGTCACATCGCACCCTACTATAAACTAGTGCACTACTCCAGATGGTTGCACACTACACCCAACAGTTAAGTTAAACCATGGTTGCATTTCTAAATGTTATTCTATATCCAATGACTACTTTGTTTAAGCAGCTTATTACAATTAAATAAGATAAATATGATTTTAGAAATTATATTATAAACTCTTGTAGACTGCAGATTCATCTCTATAAAGTTGACTATATTATAATCATCCTACCAGTGCTAACCATCTCTATAACACCAACACAAGAAAAATAACAGCTTCCTGTCCTGTACCTAGTCAAAGACCTGGGAGAGTAGAAGTGCTGATCTAGGATCAATTGAGCCTTTTAGATCATAACGAATAAGATTAAATAGACAGGGAGGACCTGGTCCTAGATCAGCACCACTACTCTGAGACGCTTGATATATATGACCACAGACCACAGCTGCTTCCAAAAACACATCTTATATCAAGAGGAAAGGAAACCTTGTCAAAAACAAAACAACCCTATAGTAGTAATAATAGTCATACTATTCTTTGCACGTTGCTTGAGGTTCCATATGAAAAAAAGGGGATTCTCAATAAAAATGAGGCACACTGATCAACTCAGCCGTGGACTGTTTCTAAAGAGTAGCCATGCCACAGTCCCTCTCTCTCTCTCTGTCATGGAGCTTTGATCTGGATAAATAAAGGTTGAATAAACAGTAAAACAACTCGCCCTGGTCTTAGGCTGAGGAGACCACATAGTCTGTCCATCAGTAGTGGAATGGATATGGACGATAAAATCACTAAAGTCACTCATATTTGATTGTATTTAAACACATCTCATCTGCTCTGATCAACTCTGGTCACTGCATGACCTGACCAGATCTGGGTCACATGACCTGATCAGACCTGGGTCACATGACCTGACCAGAACTTGGTCAAATGTACTAATTAGCTTTCGGTGCCCAGCAAGTTAAATCAGATGGACACCCCATGTTTAATGTCAGACTTTTATCCTGTTCTTTCCTCTAAGTGCTTTTCATCCCCAAATCTTTCCTAAGCTCTTTCTCTGATAATGCTATTAATCACACTCTCTTCCTCTCTTTTCTCTCTCAGCTTTTCTCTCCCTCCTCTCTGTCACTGCTGCTTATCATTACCTCGCTCCCACTCTCCTTCTCTCTTCCTCCTGCTCTCTGTCATCTGTCTGTCTGTTGTCACACCAGGTGAACTTGCTCTTCCCACTCCGCGCGTGATTGGTCCTCCACTACCCAGGCGGTGGGGCTTGAGTCTGTCTTGGTAGGAGTGAGGTTGTCATCTCCACAGTGTGTGTGTGAGTGTATGTGTGTGTCCATTGCGTCCTGCGACAGGTCCGACACAAACCCTGTGACTACACACTCCACACACTCCTCACAACACTCCAGATCCAGAGTGATGGGTCTTCTAACCTCCAGGCTGTCTCCAGGGCCGGGAGAGCCAGCCTGTCCCCTACCCGCCTCTCCCTCCTGGGCCTGCCGTAGCTCGGCTAGGGCCTCCCCGCTGAAACTGGCCTGGGCGTCAGGAGGGGAATCACTCTTTGGGTCCCCACCATCTTGGGGTGAAACAGTGGGTGAGTCTGTCTCTGTGTCCGGAGGTGAGTATTTCTCCGTGGGTGAGCCAGTCTCTGAGCTAGCTGAGGGGATGAGGTCGATGTTCTGGGGGCTGTCCTGGGGGTGTGTGTGTTGGATCCAGGCCATGATGTTGTCCAGGAGCAGGGCTTCAGCTGAGGGGTCCAGGCGCTCCAGGCAGCCCGGGTCACTGGGGGTGAAGGGACCACCTGGAGGGATCACTGGGGAGAGGAGTTCTGGGTCTGGGGAGGGGAGCAGGCCGTGGGGGTCTGAGGAAGTGCGGCATGAGTCAGGATTCGAGGTGTTTTCTGGGTTAGGGGTGTAAGGGTCCAGGTTAGGGTTGTAAGGGTCTGGGTTAGGGTTGTAATGGTCTGGGTTAGTGGTGTAAGGGTCTGGGTTAGGGGTGTAATGGTCTGGGTTAGGGGTGTAAGGGTCTGGATTAGGGGTGTAATGGTCTGGGTTAGGGGTGTAAGGGTCTGGGTTAGGGGTGTAAGGGTCTGTGTTAGGGGTGTAAGGGTCTGGGTTAGGGGTGTAAGGGTCTGTGTTAGGGGTGTAATGGTCTGGGTTAGGGGTGTAAGGGTCTGTGTTAGAGGTGTAATGGTCTGGGTTAGGGGTGTAATGGTCTGGGTTAGGGATGTAAGGGTCTGGGTTAGAGGTGTAAGGGTCTGTGTTAGGGGTGTAGTGGCTGGAGTGGCAGCAATGGTGATGGTTCTGGTCAGGATGTGTGTCCTGGGTGCAAGAGATGGTTTGGTCTGGTTCAGGGTTATGGGGAAGGCTGAACATAGCATATTGGTCTGGGTCTGAGGGGTAAAGGCTTGTGTGTTTAGGGCTAGAAGATGCTGTAAGGTCTGTGTGAGAAGGAGATGTTTTAGTGTAGAGGCTGGGTTGGCAGTGAACAGAACTGTAGAAGGCATTGATAGTGGGATGGCCACGGTTTTGGTTTTGACCACAATTATGGTCGTGTTCTGGAGTGAAGGGAATGTTGATAGTGGTGTGGTCCTGGTTATGATCACAGCTGTGACCGTAGCCGTGTGTATAAGGTGTGCTGAGGTCAGGTTCCAGAACAGCATAGCTGTGGTCAGTTGTATAAGATGTGTAGCTAAGGTCCTGACTCTGACTGTACCTGGGGGAAGGGTTGTAGTGGTCGTAGGTGTGATCTAAGCTATATTGCGTAGGGATATTAGTGTTGTCTAGGGTATATGGAGTAGTTATTTGTCCCAGTCTCATCAGACTTTCTCCTAGCTCTAACAGCTCAGCATTTAGCGACTGGTTAGGGTCTGGTCTAGGGAGGTTAGAGGAGCCACTGGCCCCCAGAGAACCACCCACACTGGAGGGGTCCTGAGTCTCACTGAGGCTCCCCACCCCTGGACCC